>NW_006921460.1:0-277997 GCF_000392275.1 Phaeoacremonium minimum UCRPA7 | reverse complement strand
TCTGAGTTGTAGCTCAACACAACGTCGTCTGGGAAGTAGAGACTTTGTTGCCAATTCACGATCTTCCGGTATGTATCTCTACGATCCTCGGCGCAGAAAGGGGGCCAGCCCACGAGGCACTCGAACATGATCGTGCCAAGTGACCACCAATCACAATCTTGATAGTATCCTTGGCCAGTCAGGATCTCAGGGGCGATGTAATCCGGTGTCCCGACTGCCGAGTACGCCATCAACCGTCTTGATCTCCTCCACTCGTTGATTTGGCCCCGGTTGCTGACCGTCAGATTTATCTGGTCAATGTTGACCGAGTAGCGATTTGACATGCTCCGCCGGGACTGTGCTCCATCCCCATTCAGCAATTGCTGGTAGTAGGTGTTGTCGTGCATTTTGCGAAAGCCGGTGGACAGGCCAAAGTCCGTAAGCTTGACATGTCCTCCTCTGTCTAGCAGAATATTGTCCGGCTTAATGTCGCTAGCATTACAAAGTTAGTCAGAGCGACCGCCATTTCCTCTTGGCATTAAAAGCGACGTACCGGTGAATGAAGCCTTGCTGATGAACAGCGTCAATCGCCATGACGATCTCAGCAGTATAGAAGCGGGTGATATCCTCAGAAAAGATATCATACTTGATAAGCATGGTCATCAAATCGCCTCCCGGGAGAAACTCCATCAACATGTAGAGATACTTTGTGTCCTGAAATGTCGTGAACAGCTTGACGACCCAGGGGCTGTCTGACTCTGCGAGGATATCTCTCTCGGCTCTGACATGGGCCACTTGGTCGCCCGCAATCATATGACTTTTCACCAGCGATTTCAGGGCGTAAATTCTCCCATCCTGCTTCCTCCGGACAAGCTTCACTTCGCCAAACGCGCCCTTACCGATCAGCTTGATGGTATCATAGTCATCGGCCTTATTCCTGGTCCGAAGGAAGCGCAGGTACTTTGATTCCAGCCGGCCGGCGTTGATCCAAATCTGCTCTCGGGCCTGCCCAGAGATGGGCTCCCGGAGGCGTTGATCTAGTTCATTTTGCCTGATAAAGGGGTTCAATGACGGGTGCTTTTTGGGACAGACACTTTGCAGCCGATGCGGCGGAAGACTCACCTGACGTTGCGCTCGCGAGCTCTCCGGACGCCGTCCCTAAAGAACTCGGCAGCCAGCTGAGAACACCGAGTCGTGTTGTGTTTAGCCCTCGGCCCGTATAAGTCGGGATTCCGCGCAGGGGCGGGCCAAAACACCTCCTCGGCGGTCATGTCTGAAAGTAGCGGCGGCTGCGCTCTCCAAAGGCCGCTGCTAAAAGAGGTAGGAGTGGACTCGCGAAGTCTTAGTCGATAAGCCGGCACGGGCTCCAGTAGCGGGAGGCGGCTTTGGTCATGGGATCCTTGGAAAGGACGAGGAGTAAGAGCAAACTCGACTATGATCTATGATTCTACAACTTGGAGGAGATATGACAAGACCAGACAAGACAAAGAGGAGAAAGAAGCCGAAAATGGACAAACTGAGACTGAGACCGAGACTGACGGCCACAGAGCGCGCGAGGTCGCCGCTCGGATCACGGGCTCCCCATGAGCTGTTTGATGTTCTCTCACCTGCCCCTCCTTTTCCTGACCCTGCCTGTGCTGCTAGTAGAGGGGAGGGGTTGTTGAGACAGCCCAGCCCAGCGGCCCCAACCCAGTCCAGTCAAGGCGAATCCAATCAACGCGCTGCAGCTCAACGCTTACATCAGGTATGGTAGGTTGCCTGTGCATCGGAGTCTGAGACTGGCTGGCTGGGCACTCTGGAGTTGCGGCGACCTGCAGGCCTGTCCTGTGGTGTAATTATCCCTCTACTAACGGAGCGACGGGCATGTTCCCCTCTTCACCTGTGAGAGGTCACTTCACTTACAGCGTCGAGCTTTACCTAGGTAGTCTGGCGAGCTGTGTTCTGTAGACAAGTTCTCAAGTTTGAGCCACTTGAAATAAGAAAGGCATAAAGAAAGCAGGCTACGAGGGCGAAACCGAAGAGAAAATAGAGACAAGTGGACTTGAAGACTCGACAAACTCGGGTTGAGTCTGAAGTGTCTGTCTTATCAAGAGGAAGCTTAATTATATTCTCGGAACGCTCCCTTATCAGTTGCACGCCCGTGTCATGTCCGACTACTGTCAGCGAACCAACGCCTCTTCCACAATGTCATCAGGCCTAACCCACACACTAAACTTAGTGGTCTTCCTACAGTTCAGGAGGGGGTCGATCACGAGGATTTGCTGTGCGGAGACAACCCTGGTGGTGGTGGTGGTGGTGGTGGTGAGGCGATGGAACAGGGGCGCCCAGTTGGCTGGCTACCCTACCTCCCTACCTTGGTAGGGCCGGTGTAGTTGTAATCCATCGAATGCGTACGCACGCACGCACATCTCGGATTGCCCCAGACAGCTTCCATCCTAAGATACCAACCTACCTAGGCACTTAGGTTACTTAGCTCCTAGATATGCCTGCCAAATCTAATCTGAAAGGTCTGAGGCAAAGGAAGGTCAGAACAAGAAGTGAAAAGAGCCCGCAAGGCAGGTATGATGGGTCCTGCCTGCCTGCCTGCTTCTTTCTACCAGGTAGCCCGTCTACCCAAAGTGCGTCACGTAGATAGAGAGAGTTCCGGCAAGTTACGGTAGCTTCCTCCACATCAGTGATCGCCCAGTGGGCAGCGAGCTTGTCTATCTGCCTAGGTACAGGTGGCAGGTACCTAATTGGAGGAAGAGACACTTGACCCGACCTAAACGCTGCCCCCAAAGACACCACCACCACCGCCAACACTACCGGACGGCACGCCCGTTCCCCAACTCTTTAACACACCATCAACTGCCAATCTGTACTCTGCGAAACACCGTGACCCTGTCCCATCTCGATATCTGCCTTACACAGTACATCACAGACCACAGATCACAGATCACAGATACCAGCCAACATAGCTTTTTGAGCGGTTCATCACAGCGCCTGCTGAGCCCCGGTTCCCGCCATTCCTCAATCGGCCAAATGCCGGAGCCATCTTAAGTCATCATCGATACCCTTCCTAGCGCCGACCGTGACCTCGAGCTGCTAGGGAAGCTCCTCCCTGCTGCGATCCTGTGATCACCTCCGACATCGACATCGACACCGAATGAACAGCTTCTGCTGCCGTTGATCGGGTCTCTCTCTCTCTCTCTTGTCACTCCTGTTGACCCGTACGGCTGTCAGCAGCACACCAACCACAGACACACGAAGCTATCACCATCGCCGCGGGAAGCTCTCCCGCAGCACGAACGCAGTGGCAGACCAAATCCCCCCATCGAACCCTATTTATACCCCATCCACCTCCGACGACCCATCCATCACGCAAGACCCCCAAGATCCTCCCAACACTGTCCTCTCTGCCCAAACCACGAATGACCCTGCTGCCTCCCAGCAGACCGAACCGACACCCTCAGTGCGCTTAACGAGAACACGTGCCCGAGCTCCGCGAGCAGCCACGACCCGTACTACCCGGCAGCTTCTTGGACGACGACAGCGAGGGACATCGGACGACGAACTCGAGCGCACCGCAGGGGAGGCCTCGAGCTCTTCTACGGCAACACCCACCCCGGACAGACGACCCCAGACCAAACGCAGGCGTGCCGCCAGCATGTTGGCCGACGGAGATGGACAGGCAAGTTCTAACGGGACATCCAGAGGGCTCTCCAACGGATCTCGCGCTCTACCGCGAACCCCATTGGTGGCGTCGACTAATGGGACACACAAGGCGGTATCCGCAGGCTCGTTGAACGGATCTTCACAGAATGGCAAGGAAGCTGCCCGGGAGGCACCAGCAACCTTCTTTGGCCATGACCGAGAAGAGGTCACGCGAATCCTCATACAGGCCTTGTCTGACATGGGCTACAACGACGCTGCTAGGAGTGTGAGCAGAGACAGCGGCTGTGAGCTTGAGAGCCCGACTGTGGCATCCTTCCGTTCCGCCGTTCTTGATGGGGAATGGTCTGAAGCAGAACAGCTCCTCTTCGGAGCCAGCACAGCAGCAGATGGAAGCCAGGCAGGCAACGGCTTGGTCCTTGCGCAAGGAGCCGATCGAAATGTCATGAGATTCTGGTTAAGACAACAAAAGTTCTTGGAGCTCTTAGAGAAGCAGGACACCGGCCGAGCTCTCACAGTCCTCCGAACCGAGTTGACACCATTGTATCAAGACACGCAACAGCTTCACTTCCTCTCCAGCCTTCTCATGTGCCAGTCTCCAGAGGATCTGAAGGTCAAAGCCGAGTGGGACGGTGCATTCGGCCAGTCGAGACATATCTTGCTCTCCGAGCTCTCCAGTATGTCTAATATAATCCGATTCTTTG
This sequence comes from Phaeoacremonium minimum UCRPA7, assembly GCF_000392275.1. Lineage (NCBI taxonomy): Eukaryota > Fungi > Ascomycota > Sordariomycetes > Togniniales > Togniniaceae > Phaeoacremonium > Phaeoacremonium minimum. The sequence goes on along the minus strand of NW_006921460.1, from coordinate 273,663 downwards.
GCACCTGAATGTGACTAACAAAGCCTGCAGAATGCATATCACCATCAGTCATGCTACCGGAGCACCGGCTGGCTGTGCTTCTCCAGCAAGTGAAGGAATGGCAGATCGGCAACTGCCTCTATCACACAAGTGCCACCTCCCCATCATTATATGCGGATCATGTATGTGATAGGAATCAATTCCCAACTGAGGTCATCTATGAGCTGGACAAGCAGGCTGGTGAAGTCTGGCAAGTCCGTTTCTCACACAACGGCACACGGCTGGCCAGTTGTGGGAGTGACCGGGCCGTGTATGTTTGGGATGTTACTACTTTTGACTTGGCATTCAAATTAGATGGTCACGAGGGCGGTGTGGGTAATGTTGCATGGAGCCCTGATGACTCCATGATTGTATCTTGCGGCCGGGATCGCTTCGCCCGCATTTGGGATGCCAACGTAACTATGACTGTCTCCGCCTAGTGAATTGTCATACTAATAGACTCACAGACTGGCGTTCTTTTGAGATCACTAGAACGTTTCGAAGAGCCTGTCAGCAGCTGTGTCTGGGCTGCCGACGGCCGTTCTATTGTGGTGGGATCCTTCGACAAGGACCGTTCCTTGTGCCAGTGGAATCTCGATGGAGAAAAGCTGTATACCTGGACAAAAAAGCATCGCACGGAAGATCTTACCGTATCGGCGGATGGCCACTGGATGGTTGCTATGGACGATCTTAATAATCTTCATCTCTACAACTTCATGACCCGTGAACTCGAATATGAAATGGAGACGAAGTCTAGGCCGACCTCAGTCAGCATCACTCAAGATTCGAGGTTCCTTTTGATTAACACAAAGGACCACGAGGCTCAGTTGTTCGACATTGTAACTCGTGAGGTGGTGCAGAAGTACACAGGCCATACCGGCGGTGAATATACAATCAGGAGCGACCTTGGTGGTGCAAATGAGAGCTTTGTCATAAGTGGTAGCGAAGGCAAGTCTAGATCCATCATTCTTGGAACACTGCTAACAGCTTGCAGACGGCTTCATATCAATCTGGCACAAAAACTCTGGCGTTCCTGTCATGAAGCTAGACGGACATCACCCGCGATGTAATGCCGTTTCTTGGAATCCAGAAGATCCTTGTATGTTTGCATCTTGTGGTGATGACAGCAGAGTCAAGATGTAAGCGCTCTTTTCCCTTTTTCTTCTGGGTGAATGTGAACATCATACTTACAACTCACATAGCTGGTCAAACAAGGATCGGTTACGAAGCGTGGCGTTGAAATCCTACAACTCGAATGGCCGCAGTTCCAATGGCTGGCGGAGTGAGCAGCCTGCCGAGGTATAGTTCCGCAGTCAAGCTTCTGGCTTCTTGAAAGTTTTCTTTGTTTTGCGTTGGATCATACCATAATGCATGGGTTGGCGAACTTGGAGAGACAGGCATCGGGCTTCCGGGATTCTCCATTTTATTTTCCAGTATCGCTATACGACGTCACGCTAGCATCAACATCCACGCGGGCGTCCGGCAGTCAAATTATCGGGTAGGTTGATGGGCTATGTTTAAGCAGGGTCAACGTCGGCCGGCATTAGTCATTAGGTGAACGAGCCTCTGGCGGCTCTCTACCATCTTGCAGCTCATGGCGGATTCAGGGGAAACCTGAAGGGCCCCCTGTAGCGGATCTGGAGCTGGAGGATACATGTACATCAGCGAGAGGACAAGATTGCCCTCCATGCAGGGAGTGAAGCGATACACCAGTGGCGGAATACTGTTCACTTCAGACCGCAGTCCTTGTAGACTGTGAGCTAGTTGCTTGGGAGGATGAGACGATTTATATGGGGGATCGGACATTGTGTGTCAACGCAAAGATAGATGGAGCACCGTAGAATCATATAGCGTTAACCCCCAAAACTCCTTCTAATCTGGCATCGACTGTTGCAGTGTTTATGTTTGGTTCCCGAGCGCTTACCGCTTTCAACAGCTGAAATTTCCGTCACATTACTCGAAGCAGAAGGCCATGACAACCACCTACGCGACATGCGCCCAGGCAGCCTCATGCTTGACCCGAAATTCGCGAAAGTGCTATCAGGTTAGTGGAGTGCGTTCTGTCGTACAGCTATACGCGGAACTTCGGTCATCTTGAACCATGAAGCTGAAGACTTCATCACTACCTTGAGCTTCACCCTAAAGCACGGCTTCATCAAGGCTCACAAAGACCAGAGCAGAAGTCGACAATAATTCCTCTATTTGATTACAAGAAGACACCAAATTCCTCCGGATATTCTTTAGTTTTGTTGATCCGCTCAGCAGACACAACTACAAGTGACCAAGCATCCGGCTGACCTAATTGCAAAGCGATATATCGAATTTAGAGGCCGCGTTTTCTTACTCAGGGGACGACGTGGACTTTCCAGGCATCAGTTTAATAGCACCTACCTAGGTAATACGGTGGAACGCTTTGAATGAGCTGGCCAGGCAGTATCACGTGCGCCACAATGAGCGAGCGCCACACCATGGAGGTCGGTGTAGCGGCAAAAATACGTAAGTCCAGCTGGTTCGACGCTAGTTACGTGCCACGCCTGTGAATGTCGGCTTGCGAGTCAAATCTCCCCCGGCCTGCTTGCTCTACAGCACTACCTTATCCTCCAACCCCCGTCATAGAAAACTTCCCAAGCTAATCTTGCACCACGCACATCAAAATCTCCTACTATCAAGCAGGAAGAAGACGACGATAAACTAAAGATCAAGAGCGAGCCCGTCGACCAGGCATACGGAAACGGACAGGTTGCAGACAGCCCCCCTGCGGCAGATAGAGCCATCAAAAAGGAGGCCACTCCAGACACATCGGGCATCACCTGCGGCTCCAAACGACCGCCCAATATCGGCGTCATGGCGGCTAATAACTCTCTTGCGACGCAGGGAGGCATCTCAGACCCAGCTCTCATCACGTACGTCTTTGTCCCGAGAAAGCTCGAGCCTGGCGATCCTGCGACAACGGTCCTCCTGCTCGGTCGCACACAAAGCTAATCTACAGTCTCTAGGCTCGTGAACAAGCTCCAGGATGTCTTCGCTACCGTCGGAGTCAACAACCCCATCGATCTTCCCCAAATAGTCGTCGTTGGCAGCCAGTCCAGTGGAAAGAGTTCCGTGCTAGAGAATATCGTCGGCAGAGACTTGTAAGCCTCACCCCCTTTCCCTTTAGATCCTGGCACGCATCGCGGGGCACAAGACTAACACAACCTGTTCTCAAGCTTACCTCGAGGCTCCGGTATCGTGACACGACGACCCCTTGTGCTCCAACTCATCAACCGACCTGCCTCTGCCCAGACAAATGGCGTCGACAAGGAGATCGCTGGCAGCACTGATAAGGCCGCAAACGCAGACGAGTGGGGCGAGTTCCTGCATATTCCTGGGCAGAAGTTCTACGACTTTAACAAGATCCGAGATGAAATCAGCAGAGAGACAGAGGCCAAGGTCGGCCGGAATGCGGGCATTTCACCTGCGCCGATCAACCTGAGAGTTTACTCTCCGAACGTCCTCACCCTGACCTTGGTCGATCTGCCGGGTCTGACAAAGGTGCCTGTTGGTGATCAGCCGCGAGATATCGAGAGACAAATCCGAGATATGGTCATGAAGTATATTGGAAAGTCGAATGCCATCATCCTGGCTGTCACAGCTGCGAATATCGATCTGGCCAACTCTGATGGTTTGAAGCTCGCTCGAGAGGTGGACCCCGAGGGACAAAGGACCATTGGTGTTCTGACCAAGGTCGACCTCATGGACGAGGGTACGGATGTCGTCGATATTCTTGCCGGTCGTATCATCCCTCTACGCCTAGGATACGTCCCTGTTGTAAATCGAGGTCAGAGAGATATCGACAACAAGAAGCCCATCCAAGCCGCCCTGGAGGGCGAGAAGAACTACTTCGAGAACCACAAGGCATACAGAAATAAGAGCTCGTACTGCGGAACACCATACCTGGCGCGAAAGCTCAATCTCATCTTGATGATGCATATCAAGCAGACACTGCCGGATATCAAGGCTCGTATTGCGAGCTCTCTGCAAAAGTACACGTCTGAGCTTGACAGCCTTGGCCCCTCGCTACTTGGTAACAGCGCCAACATCGTGCTGAATATTATCACGGAGTTCACCAACGAGTGGCGGACTGTTCTTGACGGCAACAACACAGAGCTGTCAAGTACCGAGCTGTCCGGAGGTGCCAGAATCAGCTTCGTCTTCCACGAGCTATACTCCAACGGTGTGAAGGCGGTGGATCCCTTCGATGTTGTGAAGGATGTGGACATTCGAACCATTCTTTACAACTCCTCTGGTTCATCGCCGGCACTCTTTGTCGGCACCACCGCCTTCGAGCTGATTGTCAAGCAGCAGATTAAGCGGCTGGAGGAGCCAAGCTTGAAGTGCGTTTCTCTCGTCTACGACGAGCTTGTCCGCATTCTCAGCCAGCTGCTCGGCAAGACCCTCTACCGACGGTACCCCTCCCTCAAGGAGAAGGTTCATGCTGTGGTCATTGGCTTCTTCAAGAAGGCTATGGACCCCACCAACAAGCTCGTCAAGGATCTTGTTGCCATGGAAGCATGCTACATCAACACTGGCCACCCTGACTTCCTAAACGGCCACCGCGCAATGGCTATGGTCAACGAGCGCCACAATCCGTCAAAGCCGGTACAGGTTGACCCCAAGACTGGCAAACCCCTACCTGCTTCTGCCTCCACACCACGAGCAGCAAGCCCGACATTGGCTGATAGCAACCTCGGTGACTCCAATGGAGGCTTCTTTGGCAGCTTCTTCGCTGCGAAGAACAAGAAGAAGGCTGCGGCTATGGAGCCCCCGCCGCCGATGCTGAAGGCGTCCGGCACACTATCCGAGCGAGAGAATATTGAAGTTGAGGTTATCAGTAAGCTCACACAAGCCTTATTATTATTATTTTTGTCTAACCGTCTCTGCAGAGTTGCTCATCGCCTCTTACTTTAACATCGTAAAGAGGACCATGATCGACATGGTACCAAAGGCCATCATGCTTACCCTCGTCCAGTATGTATTTATCCCTAGTATGTTTCCCGAATCGCATGCTCACAAGAATTTTTTAGGTTCACCAAGGATGAGATGCAAAAGGAGCTTTTAGAGAACATGTACAGGGCTAGCGAACTGGACGATCTTCTAAAGGAGAGCGACTACACTATCCGCAGGAGGAAGGAGTGCCAGCAGATGGTAGAGTCCCTGTCTCGCGCAAGCGAAATCGTCAGCCAAGTTCAGTGAGCGTCAGTGCCCAGACAAAGACACCAGACGAACACCACACAGAACAGTACATCAAGCCAGGTAGAGCAATTCGCGGTGACGGCCTAGATAGTCGTTGTGGTAATGCGGGTAGAGTCATGTCACACCGGAAGTTACGGGGCGGGTTGTTTTTTTCTTCATCCATAGAGCTCGTCCCTTTTCGATACCACCGGCCGAATGAAGATTGGGCTTCCTTACTCCTTCTCCTCCTCCTCCCCTTGACTACTATCCCCTTATTAATAACCTGTTGTTTGGGGATTGCTTTTTACAGAGTGCTCCGGGGGTGTATTGGCCGCGCCTGCTTTAGACTACGAGATGACTCGACGACAACACGAAGGAAAGAAGGCCGACCTGTAGCACATTTACTTCAGAGGAGACAATGGAGGGCGACGGGTTTGAGATCGCGACGTATGGTATTGTAGTAGTAGTAGTTGAAATATCAATCCCATTTTTCCATGATCTTGAGATGGGAATTTTCGCAACAGTAAGCGACTGGGCCTGGATTCTGGACAACATGGCCAGAAAAGACGGGAGGAGCACAAGACGTTCGCAGCCAGTTCAAATCAACCAAAAAATTAGAAACGGTCAAGGTTTCGTCATGGAAGAAACAAACAAAAAGACAGGGAAAGTCTAGACTGTGATGCACATCGGCTGTTAGGCTAAGAGTAGCCCACGTATCGGATCAGAAGCAAGAACTCGGAGTTGCTTTTTCCTGACACCGCATCCCACGTCTCCTCCACACTTCTCTAACTGTCTGACCTCTCTGGAGGAGAACGACAAGAATCCGCCGCCCCAACGCCCGCTCCGCTGGCAAGGGGGCCTAGAAAGGCCGACAAACCTGCATATTGAATGGCTGACAAGTGGGGGGAGTACACTGGATCTGATTGCTCTTTTCTGAACCATCCTTCAAGTCGCCTGAATAAGCCGGGACAACACGCCATCAGCTGTCGGTGAGAGTAGTAGTATAGGAGCTATGCAGCGGGCCGATAGAATAAGAAAACAGCAAACAGCAAACAGCAAACAGCAGATGCATCATCAGTGTAAATATCCTTCAAGCAATCTCGTAGCTAACCAGCAATAAATTCATACAGATATCTACAAAATTCTTCGGTCGACATAGCAACCCTTGGCTAACTATCTCCTTTGGTTGATTGGGTAGCTCATTGCAACACATCAGATTCAATGATTCAAGACAAATAGACTTGGTCGATCAGGAACTCGACTGTGTCTTCTGAAGATTATCATTCGTACCCCGTGAGTTCAAACTGTGCGATTACTGCCAGTTGCAGTATCGTAGTGCTAGGAAGATGGCTGGCAGATCTCGAGACACCCCTCCACCGCCGCCTCCGAATCCACCGCCGAGTCCCTCAGGAAAATGAAGGGATGGCGAAGACAGGCAGCGAATTATCTTCAGGGCTTCTTCAGATCTCTAGAGTGAGTGCTCTTCACGCCAGAACCACCTCAGAAGCACTAGGTAGCTAAAAGTGAGGTATTGCCAAAGTAGTGCATATATGGAGTCGAGGAGTCTCTGGCGATGACAGAGTTGCAACGGACATGAAAATGGAACATTTTATACCGCGGCGGTAATGTTTGCCAATTGCTGTGCGCCAAAAATGAATTTCAGATAATGATATACCCTATTATAATCTTGACCTTTCTTTTAACGTTAAGCCGCCCTTCTCAACGTCAAATTGTGCGCCCCTGGACCAGCTGAGCCACTGCTTTAGAACTTCCTCCCCACCCTTTCCGGGATACAGCGCAGACCCGGCATATCCGTTTCCAGATACACCAGCCCCCTGCCCCTGGGCGGGATCTGTAGCTCCCTGGTGCACAGCGAGACACGGTGTTTCCCTCAAGACGACGGACGGTCTCTGATCGCCCTCCTTCTCGGCGCTTCCTTCCATCTCGCGGAAGTCTAACACGGGTGTGCAGCAGGCATCGGTGCCATCAAACGTCTTTTCCCACTCCGCCCTCGTCTTGCTCTTGAAGGACTTTTCGATACGGCTTCTCAGATCGGCCCAGTCGCTGCGGTTGTACCTACGCTCCTCCCATCCTTGACCATCCAAGCCCAGCCCCTCGATCAAGACCTTGAAGAACTGCGGTTCTATCGCGCCGACAGCCATGTACTTGCCGTCCTTGGTCTCATATGTATCGTAGTACGGACAGCCCGTATCCAGCAGATTCTGACCGCGCGGCTGGTCTCCCAGCGGCGTCTTGAGCGCGAAGCGCGGGAAGGTCGCGAGGTACGCGCTGCCGTCCACCATGTTGGCCTCGACGACCTGGCCCCTGCCCGTCTTCTCGCGCGCGACGACGGCCATCAGGACGCCCTGGAAGAGCACGGCGCCGCCGCCCGCGAAGTCGCCGAGGATGTTCCACGGCGGCGTGGGCTTCTCGCCGCTGCGGCCCAGCAGGCCGAGCACGCCCGCCACGGCGAGGTAGTTGATGTCGTGGCCGGCCATGTTGCGGTACCTGCCGTCGCGGCGGAAGCCCGTCATGCGGCCGAAGATCAGGCGCGGGTTCGCCGCGCACAGCACCTCCGGGCCGAGGCCGAGCTTCTCCAGGACGCCCGGGCGGAAGGGGTCGATGACGACGTCGGCGTGCCTGGCCAGCTCGCGCACCAGCGCCACGCCGCGGGGGTTCTTGAGGTCGACGGCGATGGACGACTTGTGCCGCGCCAGCATGTCCTCCGTCGGCTCCGGGGCGCTGCCCGGCGTGTGAGTCTTGCCCGGGATGGCGCGGTCGATGCGCAGCACACTGGCGCCGGCATCTGCGAGGAGCAAGCCGGCGAAGGGGCCTACATTGAGTATGTTAGTCTCATGTGGGACTAAACTCCAATCGGGATGAGATTGCCCATACCAGGTGCCAGCCCGGCAAACTCAAGGACCTTCAGTCCGGTCAAAGGGGGAGGTCCGACCATGTTTGTATGCTTCACTTGATCTACAGCTTCAGACTCAGGGATAGTACACGACGTCTAGAGGAAGGCCTCTATGGCGGTTGCAGAAGAAAAGATGTCATGCCATATCATGTTGTTCTAGACACCATACCATACCAGCTACCCGCAGCCGAGCAGGAAGTGACGTTGTAGAGGCTCTAAGGCGGAATTGGATACCCGCAGCAGACCGTGATGCTGGTCTCCGCATGAAGCTTGGAGAACCGAGGTAGTGGTCCGCTGTGGGGGACGGCATTCCTGTGAAACTGTGGGGTAGTGAAATGTACTAAACAGCAGGGAGAGGCACTAATAAGCTACCTAGCTAGCTTAGCTTGCCAGTGTGTTCTGGAGATGTTGGACGTTATCGGTTGATTAGTGTCATCATTTACGAGAATCGTAGACACGGAGAAGCTCTAGCAGCTGAGGCATGATACTTTGTCTTTGGCCTACGTTTCCTATGAAGAGATGGCATGATTCAAAACTGGTCGGCGAGATTGTAGGCTCTTATCGTAGGGTTGGTATCTACTTATATGTAGGTAGGTAACCCATTCTACATTTGCATGGCGTTGGGATTCCCGCGCTGCAGTAAGCACCTTGTATTTAATTGTTACACAGCTGATTATAAGCCAAGCCTTTTGAATAAAGACGATCTTTCCTTTGGTTGACTTACACGGACTATCAGGCAGCGCTCTTGCATTTCCTTGACACAACGTTGCTAAGAGATCGGGAGATCTCTAGTTGACTGTTCTGGGCGATAAGATGGCAGTGCCAACAGGCCACCCCCCAGATTTATTGCGGAGACTGTACTCGTATTCAAGTGAAACAGCCGCAACTCCAGGACACCGTCACCGCACCAGACGTGAGAGCTGGTGATTGTCTGCAAAACCTCCATCACCCCAACATCAATGTAAATGGCGAAGATATCTAACCCCGGATGCGGCCCGTTCTCCTGGTTCACTGATGCCAACTACCGGGAGATTCTCAATCTGTGCTGTAGCTTCTGTGCTCTTAAGAGTTGGACTGTTTTTGCTGACCAGCCGCCCCGATAGACCATTGAGCTTCTCGGCCAACTTTCTATGGAATCAATTCAAGCCACTCCCTGTGCCTGCAACAGACTTCAGCGGCAAGACTATAATCGTGACCGGGGCCAATTCTGGCCTAGGCCTGGAAGCCTCGCGGCACTTCGTCAGGCTCGGCGCCGCTAAAGTCATCCTGGGATGTCGCTCCGCCGAGAAGGCCGAAGTCGCCAAAGCGGATATCGAGATAACTACCGGCAGAAAGGATGTCGTCGAGGTCTGGCCCCTGGAGATGGGCTCGTTCGACAGCGTCAGGGAGTTTTGCCGCCGCGCGGCGACGCTGGACCGCCTGGACGTCGTGATTGAGAACGCCGCTCTCGCTATGGGTGTATTTGAAGAGCTCGAAGGTTTCGAGAGCAGTGTCACAGTCAATGTCGTCTCGACCTTCCTCATGGCACTCCTCCTGCTGCCGACTCTGAGGCGGACGGCGTCTAAGCATAATGTGCAGACTCATCTGTCTATTGTCTCTTCAGACGCGCATTACTTTGTAAGTAACTGCCTCTTCAACACCCAATGGGTATTTCAGAGACCCAGACAGCCTAACTCGTGTATCAAGGCTAGATTCAAGGAAAGGCAATCACCGTCCATATTTGAAGCTTTCAGATCCGAAGCAGACATGACAGAAGACCGCTACAACACAACCAAGCTGATCGTCGTCTTCATCGTGAGGGAGCTTGCGCATGCCATGGCGCGGTCTCGTCCGGGCAACGAGGACACGCCCGTCATCGTCAATGTAATCAACCCGGGCTACTGCCGGACCCAGCTCTTCAGACACGCATCGCCGCCATTGAGCTGGATCATTGCGACAGGCTTGCTCCTGTTCGGCCGCACTGGTGAGATGGGCTCGCGCACGCTGGTTGGCGGGGCTGAAGCCGATCAGGGGAGCCACGGTTCGTACCTGGACAGTTGCAAAGTGCGTGATCCGGCGCCAATGGTGTTGAACCCAGAGGGTGCGAAGACGCAGAAAAGGGTGTTTGCTGAGCTTATGGAGGTGTTGGAGGGCATCGAGCCTGGGATTACGAAGAATATTTGACTATTTGAGAAGCGAAACGCTGGGCTATTCAGTCATTCACGGGAATCAATTTAGAGGAGTATATGAGCAAATGGGTTCATGAGACGTTTCTTTTCTGTACTTCCTGTACATCTAGACACAGACGCATTCATCGCGTCAAAGCTGGGTCGGTTCCACGTCTGCCCAACGCTTGGTTGACCTGGTCGCTTGACCTGCCTTTTCCGCCAGAACGCCTGGAGACACTGATACTCCTAGCTCTCATCGCTCTAGACGTGGTATCAGTTGCCTTCCTTTCCATCAGCCACACTCGTAGCCATTTTACATTTCCCACATAACGTCAGGTCATCCCATCTACAGCAAAACGTGCTGACTTTCAGGACATGTCCAAGAAGATGCGGCTCGAAGTCTTGGTCTGACCAAGATTCGAGCAGCCTGCTTCTTTAACGCAAGTAGGGTGCCAAGGCCTCTTGTGCCTCTGGCGTTAGGCGTTGCGTGACGAAGTTAGCAATTGCGCCATTGTGTCGGGTGTTGGCCTCCTTCATGAATTGGCCTACCCAGCTCTGGACATCCGTGATTTCGGGGAAATCATCACGGGCACTGCGTTTGCAGGTGTTCAGAGGGGTATAGCCCACGCCAAAGCCGATGTCGTCTACATCCGCCTCCGTGATAATCTCATCACCGACTCCCGCGGCCACCTTGGGCGGGTTCTTTAGGAGATCCAACAAGTGATTGCAAGTGAATCCCCATCCCTTTTGGTACTTCTGTGCGAAAGCTTGCGAATCACACAAGGTTTTGGTGTATGAGATGACACCAATCTTCCGGTCAACTGGCCGAGCAAATTGACCAGTTGTCTGGAGAATGATGTTGAGATAGATAGGGGTGAAAACGCCAGATTGAAGAGTCTCAGCGTTGTTAATGAAATAGTCGGCTCCTTGACCAGCCTCGGCGCCTTTGGCCGACACCAGGTGATAGAAGCGGACAAACCGCTGCTTGAAGGAGTCTGATGGGTTACTCTGGAGTTTTGTAAATAGAATAGTGAGAATTGTGCCAAAGTAGGGATCCAAGGCAGCGCTACGGACCACAATTAGCTTTCAATTCACTCAGATTCTATCAGACTGAAAAGACTTACGCATTGAACGAGCCACCAACGGCTTCGAGGATGTCGAAGGCGTTCTGTTCAGTCTTCTTTCCAGATACCAGTCTCTGGAAGATACCTAGGATGGGCTCCAATTGCTTTTCGGCAACAATGGATTGGGTTGCCTTGGGAATAATTGCTGCAAGGAATCTCGCCACACCGGGCACATTACCTCGCGTATCCCAGACATTAGGTAATAGGATAAGGGGAATCAGAGTTTTGAAGTTCTCGGGTAGAGGGCTTGTGGGGTTCGCTTCCAGCAAAGCTGCAAAGATTTGGAAGACATATGGGACGAACTCTGAAGGATTATTAGTTTTTGACGAGGAGCTGCGTTTTGCGCTACTAACCTGAAACGTCCTCATTGAGGATATAGGAGAAGGGTTCCCACAAACGCTCCTGCAGCTTTGATTCGTGTGTTGCGCCGCAGAACCTGACTCATTTAGCAAAATCCATATTGGATGTTCTCGTTAAACGTACCTAACAAGAGCTCCGACTGCTTCGAAATGATAGTAGTAAAAGCGAGGATTACTAGGGTTCGCCTTAATGATGTTGGTAATCGCGATTAGATGATCAAGAATTCTGTCCATGATAGGGGTGACTCCATCCTTGATGACGATGAGCACTCTCATGATGCATCTCATCAAAAATTCGTTCTCCTGCATCTTTGCTGGTGCTTTCTCCTTCTCTACCAAATTGAACAAGTGATCCAAAAGATCTGATGCAAATGGCTCGATATCGCCTCGGCTGAACAAGTGCTCTCCAGCATCATTGGTAAAGTATAGGACTCGTTCCACGGCAATGGCAGCGTATGTATACACCACGTAGTTTGTGGAAGCCATATTCTTGATGAGGGGTGGGAAGGCATGTTGCCATTGCTCCTTGGTCAGCTGGCTCCGGAAGTTGTGCAGGTATTTGATAGCGTCCACCTTGGAGATCGGTTCAACTCCAGCATCGTCCAATAGGTCGGACGCGACATTGTTCTGGAAAAAATCAATGACATTGACGTGTGGGTTTACCGTCTTGATGCCCTGTGCTGCGGTGACGGTGCCCTTTGCTGCGATGGCAATGAAGAGATAAACAGCAGTATCCTTTGCTTTCCAGTCTGACTTGCCAAGACTCAGGTAGTGGTTTATGTACTTGGACACCACAGTCGTGACGAGCACTTCGAAGTTCTCGAGAAGCTTTCTCAAGAAGTCTGTAGCAGCTCGTCTCCTTGAGTCTGTGTCAGATCCCTCTAGATCACGACGGATGAACTCAATCGGCTCATCCTCGAACATCTCAATATCGGACTCCCTAAGCGCGACATTGGGGAGAATGACCTTTTCCACGATCTGCCCAAGGGTCTCCTGGTTATTGAAAGCTTCTGCGTGCCGCGGCACTGAAGCAACTGCCGTCAGGAATTGAAGGGCTTTGCTGACAAGTAGGTCGTACTTCTTCTCGGGGCCAGTTGTGGAGAGCAGATTCCAGACAGAAGTGATGAACTGGCCGCAGAAACCGCCGAAATCGTCATCATACTTAGTAGTATAGAGCTGCAGAGCCTCGCAAATGTCGGCTTTTGTCGTCTCTAGTGCAGTGGCATCGTCGTCATCGGACTCGAACAGGGGATTCGTATATGACAAGTACTTGTCTAGCAAGCCTGTGATGGGCTGGAGATGCGATTCAATCACCGGTGGAAGGTCTTGGGAGGAGAGATCGTAGAATATCTTGACCAGAAGGCTCATAGTCTCGAACCAACCCTTCAGTTGATCAGCATTGTCCTTGTTGGCCTCGATCTGCTTGTCAACGACCTGTAGGGCATATGTCAGCTGAGCCACCTCGGCAAGGAAGGGAGGGATCGCTCACGTTCAGCATCTGGATGAATGGCTCCCCAAAGACGGCAAGCACGTGGTTGATCTCTTCGTACAGAGCATTGGATTGGAATAGAGGACGCCACCGCACAAAGATCGAATGAGCGACCTCCAATACGCCGTTTGTGATTTTGAAGTCGGTGGGCGAAAGCCTACTGACGAGATCCTGGTGCACATCTTAGTGTCACATACACTGTGTTCCTGGCAACATTCCCGGCCTACCTGAATTAATGTGTTCCATCGCTCCCAGAAATCGGAATCGGCGATAATGCTGATAGCTTCTCCTAGTTGGGTCTGGATGTTTGGTGGGGAGGAGATCATGAGACCGACAAGCTCCTGTTTGATGGTCGCAACCTCGTCGAGGGGCAGCTTGTAGTTGCCTTCTTCGTCCTGAAATATGCCACCAAGTCAGCAAGTCTTTAAAGCACCATCACTTTGAAACAAAGCAACATACGACATAGTTGAGACGGATGAAGTTCTTGAAGGCGAGCGCGGCTGCGAGGCGGGTTTTGGCGGCCAACGGCTTTGCAGCGACGATGTTGAGGAGCTGCAGCGAATATTGAGGCTTCTTTTCTTCTTGCTTGAGGGCATTCTCAGCTGTTATAGTGATCTTGGTGAGCTATACATCCATGTATGTAACTGGTGGAGCGGTGATCGGTGATGACATCAAAACAAATACCTTTCTTGTGCTGCTGCGGATCAAGGGTGGCATCCAGCAGCTGTGCAATGTGGCCAATGTCTGCCGCCATCGTGGCCTTCGATACCCACAAGTGTCTGAAAGCTGAGAGATGGCAGTGCCGTTATGTTGGTGTCGTCAAAGTGCTCACCGAAAGAGTACTACTAGAGTGCAGGCCGTGGGGGAGGAGGAAATGTAGGTGTAGCGAAATATCCCAGAAGTTTTTAAACAAACGGGAGCAGCTTAGGAGCGTTGCCAGGTGCCTGGGCCTAGGCGAGGTGGGGGTTTGAGGGGTAGCACCGTAGGTACATATACCAGTGCTCGTTGTGGCATTACCCGCTAAAGTTGACCTAGGCGGCACTGGCCGCTACCGAGCGCTGTAAGTCGAGTAGCTAGAGCCAGAGGAAATGCTTTCAACCTGTCCTCTTCTTTGATGTCCTAGCTTTATACATAAGAGGAACTATATCTGTTTTCATTCCGTCTTTTCCCCTCTCTCTCTATGTGCCTTCATAACATCATGATAGCTATATAAGTAATCGCGACTCGGGCCGGTAAGGCTACATGGAGACCATAGCTACGACTGGGAGAGCTCCCATTGAGACCGAAAGGTGATTGGCCGAGGCGGAATTATAGAGACCCGTCGCCGAACCAGAACCAAAAGCAAATGACGGCGGGCCGGGAACAACAGCACGGCTGCGCTAAGAGATTAGAGTGGAGACCGGGCGATTAACATTAGACTAGTTAGCACTGACTGGGCAGGCGGTGCAAGGCCTCATGATTTGCACGGCTTTCTGCATCTTCCCCCAATAAATCAAGTACATTTAATCGTACTGTACCGTACCTGCTCACTGCCCGAATCTTAGCTAGGTGCATGACCACGACCCCGACCTGCGAACCACACGCCAATCCCGTCAACCACTCCTCCACGACTCCGATCCAATTTGTCCAGGCCACCACTTCATCTGTCGCCGACCGTCGTATCGATTACTGACAAGTTTGCACCCACTCGGCTACTTGACTTGACCTTAGGCAGATACTGGTGGGAGCGTGGATGTGGTAGTAGCAGCAGTGGAAGTGGCAGTAGATTTGCGGCTAGCTCAGGGGGCCACCAGCTCCCCTATCACATCATCAACCGAGTCTGCGCAACCATTTACTGTAGATTTCTACCTGCGTGTGTGCTGCACCTTGATGGCGTCGTGGAACTCTGTGGCTCGGTAGCCGTCTTGTGGTTCACACCGCATGCAGGTAGCAGTTTGCCTGTAAGTCCCAGTCTCAATGTCTTACTCCCACAACTCCTCTCTCGCACCCTCTCTCTCTCTCGGATAAGGCCTTGTCAGTCTTGACTGCCTCCGGTCTATCCTCTGAACGTCTGCCCGTCTGCCATCCATTTGCCTACTTCTCTGGCAGAAGTTCTCCTGGGCCCCGGAGCACAGCTATCCCACCATGGTCGTCATGATCACCTGCCAGCATTGTTCTGGCAACTGGGAACCTTTCATCGCTTCCTGACTCGACTACAAATCCATCAACCAGCCGGCTGCTCTGATCAACCTTCTCGATGCCTTGTCCTCCAGCCCAGACAACAAGTGCCTCGTCCACCCCGCCCACCTACCTTTGTCACGTCAAGCATTCGGCGGAAGCATCGCTAACATGTTGCGCCGGATAGTCTCCTTAGGTCGCCAGCAGGGCTCTGAGGGCCCCGATTCTATGTCGCCGTCTCCGGGAGATGCTGCCCAGTCCCCCGATGCTAGGGGCGCCGGGGGCCTTGCGAGTGTCTTCAAAGGCCTAACTGGCTCGAAGTTGACCAAGTCTCCGACTCCTCCTTCACAAGCTCCCTCGACCGTATCAGCCTCTGGCCAAGTCGATGTCTCCGCACCAACCGTGAGCGGCCTACCCCCGAATCATATAGCGTCCTTCGAACAGCTGAAGAATGGGTCACTTACCGAGAGGGTCGCCGCCGCTCAGTCACTTCGTTTGGCTATTGCCGATTATCCTCTCAACCCGGTTCTCGATATTTGGTACGCCGCGAAGGATTTGATTGAGCAAGCAAAGCCAACGGATGCGAGGATAGCTGGGTGGGAGTTACTCACCGAATGCGTCAAGAATGCTTCCTCGACTGACCTCGAGCGGAACGAATACTTTCAGACTCTCTCTGCGACTGCCAATCCTGACGACTTCCATCTGCAACTTGCAGCTCTGGTCGACCTAACAAATCATGGGCGGGATTTGTCCGGCTTCGATTACGATGTCATTCCTCTGATAACGTCTTGGCTCCAGGCATCTTACAATGCCGTGAGAACCGCCAGGAGACAGACTTCCCGCAGTGCTAGCAAGTCAACTAAGGGAAAGGCTGCGGTCTTCGGCGAGGACAAGAATTTCTCTCAGCTTTTCATGTTCATCTTGGAAGTACTCAAATTCAATTCCAAGGCAGCCGATGATGACACTATCGGCAATCTTATCGATACTTTGCTCGACATCTGCATGAACACGAGTGTCGAGGAGGATTTACGGGCTTGCATAGAAGTAGTGAACGCCATCATCACTTACGGATCCATACCGAAGGAAAAATTAGATCGCTGCGTGGAGGTGATAAGCTCCATCCACTGTCTCGTATCCAACCTGCAAAAGGACGCATGGCATACTCTCTCCAACCTTCTCAAATCTCATAATGGCCAGGCCACGGTTCAGATCCTCCTCAATGTCCTGCGCAATTATCCGCGAGAGGGACAAAATGAGAAAGATGGCAATAGAGAAGTACGAGGTGCTCTCTCAGTTCTCCAGAAGCTCGTATGGAAGGGCGGCGCCAAAGGCTACCCTATCCTTCCGTTTGCTCTTCTTATGGATGGCTTTACGAACGTTGTCACCAAGTCACCCTCTGCTCGAATCGCCGCGTCTGTTCTGAGGCTGGTCAACTATCTCTTCGACGATGGAGACCGAAGGCTCAGTCCATTACTTGCAGACGAGGACTGGACGGATCTGTTCGATGTGGCCGAGAAATGCGCGAAACGAATAGCTATACCAACATCTAATAACGACGCTGACAGCCTTTTCCAAAGCTCTGTCCGTTCTGTCATGAAGGAAGAGTCTGAAAAGAGCGATGATCCGATCAATAGAGAATTAAAGACATTGATCTCTAGACTTGAGGATATATTCCGCGAACGCCGTTCCGATTTTATCCAACGACAAGCATGTATCAATTTCTTCACCAAAGTCCGTCAAGTTCTTCCAGACTCTGCCGCAACTCTAGTGTTGGATTATTTTGCGGAGTTCCGCTCGTGCTACCCTTCAGATCTAGAATGGGAAGACAACCTGTCTCTGATATTGGATCATTTCTATTTGAACCGAAACCGAACTACGCTGGTGCGACTACGAGCTCTGCAGAGCGTCACCGAAGTATATGATATGCTTGAGCTCGTAGAAGATCAGCTTGACAAAGATTGTGTGCCGAATTTGGTAAAGAGCATTTTGGCCGACATTGCCGAAGAAGAAGATACTCTAGTCCTTCAAGATACAGTGTCATTCATGGTCTCGGTAGCTACTTCAGCTGACGATGATCTCTTCGACTATATTGTCGAGACGCTCAGGGGCATCATCACCAATGAGCGTCTTCAATCACCAATATCTCCGCTGGTAAATCAACCTTCCGAGTCAATCAGAGCCTCCGAGCACCCTGGATATTTTGCAAACCAGAGTCCGGCCAATGTCGTGGCGAGGGGTTACGTCCAGATCTTCATGCGGTCGATGAACACTAATGTCAGCAAAGCCGTGAAGGCTTTCAACGTGCTTATTCACATCGCCAGATCGGCTCGTTCGAATGATGCTCGTCTGACAGCGATGAAGATGCTCTTTCGTCTCAGAGCCGATTGGGCCAATCGCATTTATCTGACACCATTTACTGAATCAGAAGGCTTAGCTGGCGTCTTATATCGGACGGAGGCATCTTTAGCTCGTAAATTGGCTGATGATGCAGCCCATCCTCAAAGACAGTCAAGAAGTGAGCTGGTCGCATCTCGTACAACACGAGGAATATCATTCGGCCAGGGCCAGGGCTCAGGTCAGCATCCAGAGAGAGTTCCACTATCTCGTTCGACAAGCGGTGCTAAACCTGCAGCATCTAAGTATCAGCAGCTATGGGCTTTACCGGATCCGGACGCTCTTCCTGAGATACCCTCGTCTATTGCTAGCCCTGTTCTGTTTTCTCACATGGACGATGGAGAAGTCCCTGAGAATGACGAGCAGGAAGCAGGCGCACTAAACATGGCCGCCTGGCTTGAGGCTATTCAGCACAACCTTTCTCAAGGGTGCGACTGGGAAGTATACAGCTTCAACCTGGTCCATCTACCTTCGCAACTGAGCAACCATGCGCTATTTAGAGACGCCATCCCTCAGATCCAGGAAATCCGTCGGGTGCTCTGTGAACAGATCAGGTTGAATATGTACCAGGAGCCTCCTACCTCTACCGGCTTGCGACGGCCGGAGGTTGGGATCTGCATCTTCCAAATGCTAACGACGATTATGAGTTATCATGAGCATTTCCCGAAGACCGAAGAGGACGAGCTAGTGAGAACGTTCATGCAAGGCATTGCGCATCAAACTGCGAAGACTTGTATTCACGCCTTGACCATCTGTTGCCACGAGTTGCCACTGTCCGTGAGCAAGTCATTGGTGCAGATCCTACAGAAGATGGCGACTATCATCACAGCGCCGTTCGTAGCCATGCATGTGTTAGAATTCCTTGCGTGTCTCAGTCGTCTTCCCGGAATATATAGCAACTTTAGAGACGAGGAGTTTCGAATCGTTTTCGGCATGTGCTTCCGATACTTGGACACCGTCCGTGAAAAGAAACGTTATGGGCGAAACAGCCACACTAGCGAGCCTTCCACACCAAGCATCATCACCGCTCACCAGTACGATCAACTTGGTCATCCTACTGCCGTTGAAGATCTACCACAATATGTGTATGCACTCGCATATCATGTCATCATCTTCTGGTTCTTAGCACTGAGACTTCCTGATCGCGCCAACCATGTCGGCTGGATTGCGAAGCGTCTGTTCCAGGATGCTGACGGCGGAGCTACGTCTGACGAGCAGGCACAGACAACCATCGACTTCATGCAAAGAGTCACATTTGCTGATGCAGATGAGTCTGCCGAAGATCCCTTCTTCACAAATGCCACATTTGGCGAGATTCTTGAGAAGCGTTGGGTCATTGGCAATAGTATTGTCACCATCAAACAAGCAGTTGGTGCCGGATGGGCTCAAATTACCAAGAGACAACCGTCTGGAACATCTTGCTATACTGTTCGTGAAAATTTCCGGCCACCTCCGTCTCATCAAACTGGAATGCTGGCAGAGAGCAAGGAGCCTCATTATCTGCCACCTCACAGCACTCTCCCCAGCCATCTTCTGGTGCAATTGCTCTCTTCAATTCCACAGAGTCATGATGTCGCCCTACGACCGATCCCCCTTCCAGATGATGAAGCTGTCCAGCGGGCTCTCAGATTATTTGATCGCACATCAACCGTAGATGGACACAAAGTTGGCGTCATCTACATAGGAGAGAATCAAACCAAAGAGACCGAGATTCTAGCCAACATTTCTGGGAGCCGTGACTACGTGGAGTTCTTGAATGGTCTGGGTACTCTGACGAAACTGAAGGGTGCTACCTTCAACACGCAAGGACTGGATCGTGAGTATGACAGCGATGGACAGTACACGTTCTGCTGGCGTGATAGAGTCACGGAGATGGTATTTCATGTCACCACGCAAATGCCAACAAATCTAGAGCATGATCCCCATTGCATCAACAAGAAACGGCATATCGGCAATGATTTCGTCAACATTATATTCAACGACTCGGGCCTGCCATTCAAGTTTGACACCTTCCCGTCAGACTTCAACTATGTCAATATTGTCATCACACCAGAGTCGAGAGCGTCCTTCGTTGCTACCCGCGAAGCCGCACGCGAAGCTGATGCAAAAGAAGGAGACAAGGAGAAAGCTACAGGTTTCGGGCCATTCTTCAAGGTCCAGGTCATGAGCAAGGAGGGCTTCCCAGAAATCTCACCGGCAGCCGAGACGAAGATGGTGAGCCTAAAGGCGCTGCCTGACTTTATCCGGCTGGTCGCCCTGAACGCGTCTGTCTTCTCGCTTGTCTGGGCGAACCGCGAGGGCGGAGAGCACGTGTCCTCATGGCGCAGTCGCCTTCGTGAGATCAACCGCCTCCGCGAGCGACACGGACCCAAGTTGGCCCCCTCACCGTCGCCACCACCAACCTCCGTTGGCGGTTCTATCGTGACCAGTGGCAGCGGCCCACAATTGCAGACCTCGGCTGACAGCTCAAGACCAGCAAGTGGTGTTCGAGATAGCTTCTCGAGCCTGCGGCGCTCTTCGGTTGCCACATTCTTCACCACGACAAGTGACCAGACTTCTCACCGCTCGTCCATGATGTCAACGAACACGAATGACACTGAGGTCATGCAAATCAACGGCTTGGATTCGCTGGTAGACTCGCTCGACTTCTCAAAGTGGGCCTGAGCACAATGCTCATAGTAAACTGTGTTCGATATTCTTGGCCCCCATCTGCCATTTGCCATATTGGCAGCCTGTAAGCGGCAATGTGTTAAGGGAGGTGGTTTCCCAAATGAATTGGCGGCGTATATGGATATGGAAGGGATTATACCACAAAAGTTACTGCTTTCCTATACTATGTTGTTTCTACTACATATTTTCTCTCCGTGCCTCCGGACTGCATGTAATTTAAGATCTTCTTCGAATCTCGGTGTGCAGTTTGTTACACACCGTGACGGCGAAGCAATGCCCAAGGAGGACAGTCCGGGGATGATGCACGGTCGATGGATACCCCTGAGCAAAGCAGGAGCATCCTGCCCAACATCTACTCTTGTTACTGTACTTACTACTTTCGAACCACTGAATTGAGACGCGCGGTCCACCATATGGGGAACCACCCATCCATCCATCACACACGCGGGCTTACTACTATATCTTAGCTCCTGTACGAATACGAACAGCATGATGATCGATGCTGTGGTTACACAAGTGCCCCTTTCCGACGCCGCCCACTATCTGGATGAAATTGACGCCTCGTTTTCATGCCGCCTTATGTCCGCCGCTGGCGTCATTCTCATACGAGATCGCCTATGCCATGTGAGAGTATGGTGGGTTGGGAAGGGTCTGCAGCATATTTGCCCGCCTCTCTGCCCACCCATCTCACTCACCCATCCATCCACCCAACACGAACGGCTCTCTTAAACTTGCCAACCTTCATGGTGAATTTCCAGTAGTCACACCTCCCTTTGCCGGGGGCAACAACGGCTGTTCTGGCCCGAGCAAATCGCCAGTAGTGCTTTCCCAGCTGTCCGGAATAAAATTACAGCCGCCATTGTCGGAAAAGCAAGCGAAGGATTCGGCGGATTCAAGCACGCCAGCCCGACCGAAAGCACAGCCAAAAAGAGGTGAATAAGCGGTCAATGGTCGTCCGTCTCGGCCCGTTCCCGGCTTTCTGACGTCCCTGTCCTTAACGGCCGAATCTTGGGCTGAGACATTTCGGGCAGGACGAGCGCGGATGAGCGCAAGGAAGAACCCTGAGAGGCATGGGGGGCCAAAGTGAGGTAAGCTTAAAAAGCACACCCGACCTTGTTCGGTACCCAGTATATCGCTTACGTTCCCCGGTTTGTGTAACAGCGCGGTCGGATGTCTTGTGCAACAATGAGGCGTCATTCATAACTATGACTTCTGACTCTTCCCCGCGACTTCAGGACCGCTAGTTCCGCCAACGCCTTCGCCGGCGTTCTTCCAAAAGTAGGAAGCTATACGAACCGGTTCGCAATTTAAATGTGTCACATTTGGCCTCGTCCAGACATCCTGTTGGGAGCTGGCCGGGGAATAGCCTGTGCCAGATTCGCGTGGGGAGATAAGATGGTGCAGCACCACTGATCCTTCGGCTGCCGGCTCTGCTGTGTGATTGGCACAGCAATGCAGGAGGTTGCTGGCTCGCTCGCAGGCTTCGTTTCTGAGACTGACGTGCGCTACGGGACGGGAGGGAAAGGGTTGGCACGTTGCGGGATGTGCCATGGCGGGCGATCTGGTTGAGTCCCCGAAGGGGAATGATGGCATAAACTGCCTATAGTAGATCCTTCTATTAGCTTTGAACTGCTGAGGCACACCAACATCCTGCATGACAAATGCAGACTCTAGCAACCCACAAGTGTGAGATGTGGTGGCATAAGCCACCCCCGAGACCATGTTGGGTCAAGAAGGGCCGTGTGGGGGATGTTGCCGTCACAAACAGGATGCCCGTGGTTACAGGCATTTCATGCTTCGCAATGTGATTCAAATAGGTGTTGCTTGCCATTTCCGGCCAAGACATGGATCGATATGAGGCTCTACATCTGTGATGGATGGGTTTGAATGAATAAAAAAAAAGATTGCTAAGGAAGGGATGTAAAGAGCGGAAGAGCTCTGGTGCCCTGGCCAGAAATCAAAACTAGCCTTGGGAGCTTTGTTTCATGGGCTATGCAACTTTGAAACGGCTTCCACTGCGTATGTCTGCCGCTAAAACTTCAGGCGAAGTCGACAAATGGCTTTATTGCTCCTATTCCATATTGATGTCTTATATTGTCCTAAAACCCCGAATTAGGGACTCTCCGTCGTCGTCTCGAGGATCAAGAGCTCCGGACATCAGACATGGGAAGGCTACTCAGGTTGCCAGCTCCAGCCCAGATCTTCTCTCATCCTTAATTCCATAACAGGAACTGTAAAGGCCCATTTGAGCTGAATGAAGATTGACTCGAAGTGCTTTGTGACTTCCTCATAACGCGATATGAGAATAATGGCAGTGGGGCTCCAAAAATGCCGTTTTGTCTTCAAACGCTAGCGACAATATTGCTGTTCGAGCGGTATCTGCTTAATAGATGATTGGCTCATGTGATTTGACGGGTGCTCACGCATGTGGCGTGTCGAGAGACATAAAGTTGCGCATCGCTCCAGTAATGCAAAGTTTGGTGATTATTCACAGCTTAGACCTTCCATAGAAAAGCCGAGCTCATGTCGACTGCTGACGTTGTTTTTCATATGCAAATAGAGCCCCCATTTAGAATCCACGTCAGATGACTGGGCTGAGTAACGTCCCGGGCATGTCTCCAAAGACCAACATCGTAATGTTTCGAAGACGCCATCCCTTCCAGCTCAATAAAGAATGGTCGAAGTCGATGGCAGGGAAATCCCGGTCTACCCCTCTGGAAGTGTTCGGTGTTTCTCAACTCCATCAAGCTAACCATAGTCATGACCCTTTTGGAATTATCAACAATGTGTGGAGACTGCGGTGGTGTATGTAGCGATGTTGACTAACGTCCTTCCATCGAGTGGTCATACATCACGCCAGACATCTCTATAGCGAGCCCATTTTTGAAAGCCTTGAGAATGTCCATGGTCAATATCTTTCCAAGCTTCCGTGATTGGTAGCGTGACTTACCCATAGTTTGAAACCCTTCGTAACCGCCTTTCACAGCATCAATGAACATCTTCCTCATACCTTGTTCCGTAAGAACTCCAACACAAGCATCGAGGAGCCGAATCATTACCGAATCTCGAGTGTTGCCCAATACCGGATTTCCATCTTGATGGTATGTCAGAAATGGTGCGTTCGGCAAACTCGTGCCTATATGTGACTTACCTCGAATGCAGATGCAAGTAACGCCGCCTACGTCTCCTGATATTGTCCCTGCCCATGGTAGATCTTCAGCAACGCCGCTTCCTGAATCTTTGACGTAAGTCAAGGCTATTGCAACAATATTCTCTCCCTCCAGGCCTAGCATTATATCACTGACGTGAAATGTATTGGCCAGTTTAGCATATTGGTCGTACCACCCCATGTGATTGTTTCGTGCAGATTCTCGTTCAACTATGTCCAAGACGAGATCGAATTCAGGCATGCCACAATGTCGGAAGGTAAGACTAGGCGAAGTGAAAACGCTCGTAGGCCATTCATCAAATCTGAGAAGCCAGTCACAAGCCTCTTGTCCGCTTCCAGGAATCTGGCCATCCATTCTCCACCCGCGTCGACGAAACCACTCTTCGGACTCTATATCGACCGGTAATCCATGAAGAAGACGTGGAAAAGTGCTTCCAAGCTGTAGACGACTGACGCCACGCGTTCTCGTCAATTGTCTTAGAGCATGGTCATGAAGGCTCAGCCCTATTCCTCTTCCTCTACATCCCGGCTGAACAAGGATGTTTGCAAGAGAACCAATCAGTCTCTCACCCTGACTGTCGACATATGTAGTATATGTCGCACAAAACCCTAGAATCTCACGGGTTTCGGGATCGCGTACGACATAATGCATGGCATAGCCATCGCGGCATAGGATCGATGAAAGAGTGAAGCGATCGAGTCGAAAACGATGCGGCATGCACTTGTTCCACAGCTCGTGAACAGAATCCACATCTCTCATCTCGTTCCAGATTTCCACCTGCCAACGTCTTGGTTCTAGTATCAGATCCTGTATATTGGGGCCAGCTGATAAAAGAGCGTGGGTCTCCCTGAACATGATGTCCGCCGCTGCTTCCAGTTCAGACGGTGTGTAGCCGGACAGCTGTAATACAGTAGGAAATGAGGCTTTGAGAGACTCTAGCTCTTGTAGATTGCAGCATGCGACAATAATTTGTGGGCGGTGTTCTCCAATCGCTCTGGCAATCTCCGATATTTCAACCTGAGAAGACTGACCGGGACGTGGTGGCGCGGAGATCACAAAGACTACAGCCTTAGCCAGTTTTATAAATCCGACATGAGTGCTAGTAATGCCTCCACGTGCTGTATAAGGAACATGACGAATCCATGGATGATGACTTGCCAGTCGTCGGCCTAAAGGCTCAAAGGGGTCCTGCTCAGAGCCTTGCGGAGTGCCAGCAGGAACGACTACTGGCGTTAAAAGTAGCACGATATCCCCATCGACAAGTATCCGTGTGAGAGGAATACATCCTTGATCGTCCCGTATAAGCATTGCTTTCGGCTGCCTTGAACTACCTGTCGCAGAGGACGTAGTAGAGGCATATCCAGGAAGCATTTCTATGCTTTCCCCACATGGCCTGGAAGCCTCAGGGCAAGGCTGTCACTTAAATACACTATGAGATGTCAGCCATCAAGAGAGCTTTCGAGGATTTCCAGCTGTGGAAGCTGGGTCTGCCCTTATCAAGGTAGGCAAACGCCTTGATCAGACCAAGCGAAGCTTACCACAACGTCGCCGCGACCATGAACGGCACCTGCATTGTCTCGCCCCAGAGTTCTCCGAGGTACTCAGTAATTACCCTTGCTGGGAATTGACCGCGCTTGTGACTAGGTTGTAAATGCCTCTGTGGCGAAGACGTTGTCGCTAACCCGCTGTAAGAACAGCCGCAGAGCCACCGCAGGATCCCAATATAGCAAGCTTAGAAGAGCAACACGAAGAGACCTGGCCGAGTTATCCCTCGATTTAACGGTAATCAGCGTAAACAAAAGCCTAATCGTCGCCAGCAACTAGCCACGGAAGGTGTGGTTTTGGCGTCAGTTGTATTGCGCCTCCTAAAACTATGCGAATTGCAATGATCGAGACTGAAAGCCTGCAGTACTGACGGACTTTGGGCGAAGAGAGGTCGCAGTCCGAGACTACAGGTGTGGAAGGATGGACACCAGGGAACTGTGACCCTAGTATGGCTGGGGGTCTGCGATCGCTGCTAGGGGATGTCTGCGACAAGGGTATTCAGGTCTAAGTTTAGAGAGGCTGTAGGGGAGCAGTAGGGCGCTGGAACAGCTGGATTTTTAATCGCGCTCAGGCACCCCCAAAGTGTCAGCCGGCTGACGTCCCTTGTAAATGCCGTCTGGCGATCCCGGGCTGTTGGGCATTTGGGTTGCTCCCAGCGTCACACATAGCTGTAACAGAGACCCAATAGAACAGCCCCTGGTTGATGGCCGGCTCTATTCGAGCGTCTAGCCAAGATGAATTCGAGCTGATGGTCGGCTTGTTTCTTACCGTACTCAAATTCTTGCATACACCACTGCATTCATTTCGAAGCGGCTAATTGGCCGGTTAGCAGCCGCCCCTCAGCGGCCGGCCAACTCACAGGTCGTGTTGCACAAAAGGATCCGTGGTCGAAATTCATTTTGCAAGCACATTGTGCTGTTGCGGAGTCTTCGACGGAAGCCCTAAAGCGAAAAGTTGGCGCTTACTAGCTGTTTCCGTCAAAACGAGCGTATAGTGTCCCTATAGACTGGCCTTTCGTGCGACCATCCAGGCCGCAGCACTTGACAAGCTGTGAGAAGTGACTGGTAACCTTGTGCAACTGAGTTTGACCAAAGAAAATGCTAGGTTGTGAGCTGATTGTACAGCCACCAAGACCCTGAAGCGAAACAGATTGCTCTGATTGTCAAAGCTTTGTTTCCTTGGTAGTCATTTCACCTTCCGGGCGGACAGCACTTTGACGGCATGTCCTGCAGGACGTATAATAGGGAGTCACCGTAAGCGACTTAACTGGTGTGTAGCCCAGTTAACCGTTGCGACAGCTGATCTCAAGAAAGGAGGCGGCACTTGCTTGCCCGTTGCCGTAGATGAGGCATGTACCAACGGCAGGGCAATGTCCATAGAGGCACTCGCCTGCAGACACAGCATCTGGTCTAGTAGATGACAAGAAAGGGACGCCGGCAAGAAGGTATGGGTACCTTCCCAGTTTGACAAGTTGCAGATGACATGGTGAAAGTAGTGCTATGCAAGTGACATGCGCGAAGTAGAGCCACCATCAGCTCGAACCCTCACTTGTAGAGGCTATGACATTGGTTTGATGTGATAAGAGCTCAGTGGACGGGTGCAGGTGCTTGTCATGCGTCCTGTCATCGACTATGAAATGAACGAATGCACGACTGGGTTCAGGTAAAGGGGGAGGACAAGTTCTGTGACGTTTCAGTGCATGGCTTCAGGATCCAACGAGATCGAGATAGCCTTCTGGGTTTCGACAACAAGAGACTCTGAGAACGAAGGTGGTGTGGCTGGACCCAATGGCGCTGTTCCTCTTCTGTCGCAACGTGACGAGAGCGTGGAACAGCTGCATGGCATGACCTGGCATGGCCTGGCGAGCCTGGACTTCTGAACAGGAGAACGAGGTATGTTAGACTGCATGTAAGGAGCAGATGGAAGTTGACGTCGGTGAGGGTAATGTGATGGCTTGCATTCCTAGTCCATACGCCACTGATGAGAGGAAAAAGCAAAAATCATCTGACACCCAGTTGCACCGCTAGGACTGCATCAAAGGTCTCATCGACGCTCATTGGGTGGCACTCCACGGCGGCATTGTGATGCGTGTGAAGAACAGAGCAAAAGTCCGTCGCAAGATGCGCGTGACAGTCGGAGCAGCGTGGGATATAGGAGGCAATACGAGACCATTTCGAGGAGGAGTGTACGAAGTAACGAGGACAGAAATTCAGGAGAGTGGCGACATCCAGGCTCTTCAGAGTAAAATCAGGGTAGATCTAGTCTCCCTACGATGCGACTTTGGCGGTATGTATTCTTGTGCCCTACATTGGCAAGGTGGAAACTCGGCTGGCGTTACACAAAGCCCAGCGAGCACGCCCCTGCCTTCTAGCGCGGCTTTATGCCCACGATCCGGCAGGTGCTTCCCTGATAACGTACCCGAAGCAGTAGTTGCCGTTTCATGGCTCAGATCTCTTCAGATCATTGGGTTTGTTTCGCCTGGGGAAGGTACCTGAAGGAGATAGGTAGGTACCTATGTAGGTAGGGAGGCAGTTTAGTCTCTATCTCGATCTTTCAGCCTTAATCCGGCATTGAAGCTTGGTAGATGGCGCAATTTGCGAGATCTTGAATCTTGGATACTGGTTCAATCCTGTAGACCTCGGGAGCACCTTCCCTGCCTAGCGTACCTCGTCAGTATTCTAATTAGGTAGGTACCTTTGAGACAGCAGTGCCCACTCAGCTGCTCTTTCCGGTTCAGACATGTCTTCCTACCTACCTAGGTACTTCTGGGGCTCGGATGACCAAAGAGTGTGTGCTATGGGGTACAGCTACAGTCGAAGACAATCTACTGACATGGCTCTTATGACGAAGCCTCTTCGCCTTTAGGTAGCTGGGTGTGCACCTGAAATTGGGACATCTGAGATGGGTCAACACGACAGACAGATACGTACTAGGTACATGTGTTGCTTTGAGGCGTCATCCCTCTAATGTTGCACGAAAATTTGACTTGCTCCTCTTGGAGAAGGAATAATAGCATTTTGCAGGTCGCCTGTCCTTTGATGGCTTTTCCCTGAAACCGTGTACCTGTCAGTCGTATCCCGCAGATGGCTCACGGATTGAGAGTACTCCTGGCAGGTGGTAAAGGTTTGTGTAACATTGAATTATCCCCTTTATTATAGAGAGAGTAGTGTACTCGACTAGGCTTGGTTACACCCGACTGTTTCGGTAGAGTGCCAGGGGGTATTATAAGGCAGTCGCTTATTACTTTAGTGCCTTCCTAACAAGGTCTGCGCGGCACCCGTAGCTTTGGCACCCCCACCTTGAGCGGCCCCACATCGGTAGAATGGAGCTACCCACTGCCGTGCGAGGCGCGTCCTCATCGGAGCTCGACGCGTCTTTCAATCAAGATACCTCCGGAGGTGACGCCGTTGAGAAGCCCAGCAAGGCCTACTAGTGATTCATCCAGGCCATCACAATGGAATTGGATGATGATATTAACAACGTCCGAAACCTCGTTAGCGATATTGTCGAGGGTGAGAAGGCCCAAGCTTTGTGCTCAGAGATGGTCTAATTCATGTGCAGCATCGAAAGTTCCAGCAAAGCGGCGACAAACAAGCATCAAGTCAAGGGTGGATGATCTGACATCGCTCGTCTATGAGCACGGCCTCCTACCCGATGATCTGAAGGAACTCGTTGATCTGATCACTACCCCCAGCCATCTAGATCAGGCTAGTCTCGCTTCTATCATCAAGAACTTGTATCCTATCGGCAAGGTAGCGGACGACATTGTCTTGAAGGTTGTAGGGTCTTTGGGTCATGGCCAGCTCAAACCGTCTCTTGCCATTCAGTCCCAGCTCTTGCGCTGGCTGATACTAGTATATCATGCCCTTAGAAGTCAAGTAACTCTATCGCAGGCGTACGGCGTCCTGTTCAATCTTCTGGAAACGGCAGCCATCAGGTAAGCGGTGCAGACTGTCAAGTTAGTTCAGGCTACTAATGTCATCCGTTAATAGACCGCAGCTTTGTCATATCTTAGCCTTGATCACTCGTCGGAGACATGTTCGGCCACATAGAATTCAAGCTGTGTACGTTGATGAACAAACAAGTTCGCATTTGGTTGCTAACCGGTCTAAGTCTCAATTTGTCACGACAAACAGGTCACGATCCTGGTCTGCTCGGGTTGTTACGAGTTTTCAAGAACTATTACCCGGAGATTATTGTTGGAGAAGCCACGAGAGGAAAAGCATCTCCCTTCAAGGTTAGTCGCCAGTTCCGCCTGCTATTTCTCAAAGAAATGCTGAACCATTTAGCACCCTGACCCGCAATGGCGAACTCGGCTGGATGAGATCCAGATAGCTAGACGTAAACAAGACGAAGATGGACTCCAGGCACCCCAGAATGGATTCCGGGTAAATCACCAACGAATCAACCAGATCAAGGGAAAGGCATTAGCGGCCATCCCAGTCGTTCATACCACGCATGCCCAAGAAGCAAGTCTTTTTTTCTGATAATCGAAGTCGATGTTTCGTGCTAACACAATTTTAGTCATCTATTACACTCGAGGAAATTGACAGCCCAGACGTCCTGGTACAAAGTCTCGAGAAAGTTGAACTGCCAAATCAGCTCATCGCTGTACTAGCGGATCCCTTACTCCAGAAATTGATGCATCTAAGGCCAGACCACGATGCTCATAGGAGAGCTAGTAACTGGATAACGTCCTGGATATCAGACGTGTCCAGTGGTGATGTAGACCCTACCGGTATGGCTGATATTCTCGAATCTATAAGGGACTATGCTGCGAGTGCCAAGGTTTGTTTTTTCCAGATTTACACAATACATCAATATACTGAGGAGATATGATAGACGCTCCCTCCGTTGTTCTTACAAATGACACGAGAACTCTTGCAAGTATGGAACGGAATTGGCAACAAAGATATTGTCCTCGACTTGGTGTCTTATTCCCCATTGATAGAGTTCGATGGTGTGTGCGAAAACCTCCTACAGTTCATCAGTCGCTAATTTTAGAAAGTGCTTTATTCCTCAATACTTCAACCCATGGAGGCTTGTGTTCTCGACAACACTGCTGAATCTCAGCTAACGCTCCTGTCACAATACACTTTACTCCTGCGCCGTTGGGCTACCATCCTTTTATCAGATACAGAAATTCCTCTATACACGGCAGACACGGTCACACGTCTGGTTGAACATGTCAACAAGCTATCCCTCACGATCATACAGACTTCGTCATCGGCAACAACCCAGATGGCGATTCTCGATTTCTACGAACAGGTTACTTTCATGATCAGACAGCCAAAAATCCTTCAGCGTACCCAGGTCACCATTCCTCCAGCGACTCTAGTCTACATGTTCCACTTTAGCTCCTTCCCGGCCACTGTGTCTAGGCTCTGCGGGATCCTTGCTCTCTACAAACAGGCCCTCGAACAAATCATGACTAGGGTGTTGAAACGACAACTGACGCCGTATGAAGTTGAGCACGTCGATACATTCAACGGCTTCCTCATGGATATCTGCAATTGTGTTTGGCGTGGCAAGGCATTCACCAAGACAGACGCGAACGCTCAGGGGTGCCTCGCGCCGCAGATAGCCGTTACGCGGCTAGGAACATATGTTTCAAGCCTTGACAAAGGTCTCGACCTGGCGTCCCTCTTCACCATCTCGTACTCGCCCGCCCTTGCGTTACAGTCGATCTCGCATGTTCGTCAACTTGAGGACGCAGAGGTTGAGGAGAATGACATAGAACTTCGCATTCGACACGCTGGTCCTGTGACCCAGACTAGTCTTGCTCAGCTCTCAAGACGCGGCGGTCTGATACTCAACTGGCAAGAGTATCGCTCCGGCGTGCTTCAGCATCTTGAGGCAACGGGGTTAAAGGGGGTGCCTGATCTCATGTACAACACGATGAAAAACCTGAGAGATGCGCGGGGAGGGAAGATCAAACCTTGAATGATTTTGGTCTGAAGAGTATTGTTAAGCTCTCTACCATATATAGTGCGTTGAGAATACACGTTAAGTGTACAACAGCAGCATCATAGCTGCGACTGGCTATCTTGCGAGTCCAGTAGCCCGATGAGGGGGTATATAATGTCAAACCAGAACACAGAGAACGCCTCCTTTTCCCGGATATTGGGTCCTGTTGAACCGCCCCCACGAATTTGACGTATCCTTGATCCTGTTGAATGCATCCTCCAACGCCATGTTAAAATGCGTCTTAAACTTTTCATCTATAATGCAAGATGATAGGCCAAAATGCAATGTTGAAAAGAGTTCATCCCCCTACCACCATTCCACGCTGAATATCCTCTAGTCCTTTGGAGGAGGACCTTTGGTAGACTCGTCACCATAACCCCCAACACCAGTCAGATGGGCATAGCTCTTCCCCTCCGGACCGCGTTTATGCTGGCTTCTCGGTCCACGGTCCTTCAGGTCGTCCCGCAACCAGCCCAGCACAAGCTCGCCCAGCCTGGAGTTGCCGCTCGCCTCGCCCTCGAGCCTACTCAGGAAGCTCTCCGCGGGGCCCCATTCCCGCACCGTGCCCAGATGCATGTGGACGAGATGCGTCGGCCAGCCAGCCAGATTGTCTAAGATGTGAGTAGCGTAGACGATCGTGCAATCACGAGACTCGGTCTCGGCGCGCAGCCAGCCCAGAAACTGCGCACGGCTCCACACATCCAGATCAACGGTGATCTCGTCCAGCAGCAGCACCGTCCACGGCCGCACGAGGCCCATGGCCAGCTGCACGCGGCGGCGCTCGCCGTCCGACACGGCGTGCATGCGCCAGTTCGTGTCGATGTCGAGCACGCCGACCAGCTCGTCTCTCCTCTCCGGGTAGGCGTCGCCGCCGACAGACCGCAGCAGTTCCGAGACGCCAATGTCTGTCCGCACGATCGGGTTCAGCACCCACTCCAGCCCCAGGTACGTCACGCCCTCGAGCCCGTCGGTGAACGGGTCCACGCCCGAGATCTTGATGGCGCCACCAGGCGCAAGGCGCTTGCCCGCCAGCAGTCGCAGGAGAGTGGTCTTGCCAGCGCCATTGGCGCCTATGAGCAGCGTGCGAGACCGCGGCGGCACGTTCAGGGATATGTGCGACACGCCGGTCGACATGTCCGGGAAGTGATATGTCAGATCATTGACGTTGATGGATGGCGGGAGTGGGTGAGGTGCGGACATTGTGACGATTGTAAGGGGACGGATGGAAATGAGGAGGGAAAGGAATATTGAATAGCAAGAATGAACAACTACGAAGAGATAAATTTTGCGTCTTGAGGTTTTAGATGTCACTTCAGAGTCTATTTAGACTCAATCTCGCCATATGAGCCGCCAATGAGTCGAGAAAGATTTGAGATTCTAGCCCGTGATGGCAGGTGAATGATGCGCATTAGTGGGGTGATAGAACTCCAGTGAGGGGCGCCAGCGACTGCCCTTACCAATCGGCATGCTAAGTCCACTTGTCTCTCGGCTCTTGTCAGGTACGGGTCCAAGATCTCCCACTCACAGCGGCGAGAGCTTCAAAATTGGCAGCAGAAGTACTCCAAGGGTTGTTGCATGCAGACAATAGCACATACATCTACCGGGTGCAGTGGGAGCTGAAGACAAACATGGATTTATGACACCATGACTAACACAATTCTAATTAGGGCATTTATAAGTCAAAGCTCGCCGTGTGTGTACGGTTTTGGATGCATCCAAGGGGTCTCCTGTCAATTGACTGCTGATTTGACCCAAGGTGTGAAGACGGCAAAGCCTCTACTTAGCGCATTATAACATCATCTAGACTCTAGTATGGCGGAACACTCTGCAGCCAGGGGCTGCTCAGATCCGTGAAGAAGCTCGCTCCCTGAACAGTTGTGGGTGCATCTACCGCAGTAACATTGCAATTCGTCACCCAGTTGCCCTGAGCGGCATATTTATCCTCCACATACTTGACATAGTCGCTCAAAAGACAAGACTGTCCAGGGCCATTCTTGCAGCTCGGGATTGTGTACACAGCATCGTTCAACTTGACTCGGATATAGGTGGCGTTGTGCGTGTCTCGGCGAATATTCGTCGACCTAGCGCTGCGGCGCGACTTGCAGCTCGAGGGCTTGATGCAGTTCAGCCTCTCGAACGCAATAGTGCCTCGCATGGACACGAAGTGCGATCCGATAAAGAGCCTGCCGTCGTCCTTCTCGGTGGCGGAGAGGGTTGCCTGCTCATCGAAAACGCCGCTCGCGGTCACGAGCTCCGTGAGCTGGCCGTCGTTCAAGAAAGACATCAAGAGCTTTGGGACCTCAAACGAGCCGCCGTCAACGGATGTGCCATTAATACCTGGACCCTCCTTGAGTAATCCTACAAGGCTCTTCAGGAAAGGCGTCATCATCTTCTGATTGAGATCTGTACCAGGTCCGATGCCATAGTAGTAACGAAGATCGTTGGCATACTCGTACTGCTTAAGTTCCTCGTCGGTAAAGACACTGCACCACGGAGAAAGCCTTCCAGTGATCTGGCTCTCAAACCCGCAAAGATATGGCATCTGCGATATGTCGGTCTGGGTAAACGTCAGGTTGCCGTCAATCAACTCCTGGAGGCGCTCTTGGATCGGCGGGATGTAGACATTGGCCCACTGCGACCCGTAGGCTGAGCCCTCTGTGTCCTTGAAGTTGGGACACTGGTCAGAGGGAGCTAGGGAGTTGCCAATAGCGCCATCAAATCCCTTTGATGTCACGGACAAGACATTGCCGTAAGTAGCTGCGAAGGGACCGAGATATCCTTGGACAAATGCCTTTGCTGTCTGAAGCACTCGGGTATAATTGTTGGCCCAAACAAAAAAGTCATCGCCCTCATCGTAGAGTTGAGGATACCTGTTTGACATTAGTGTGAGGGTTTGAATAATTCGATGGACTTCACAAACCTGGTTCGTAGTTGATAACCGAGATCCTGTGCTTCTTTAATACCTGTTGGGCTTTCTTGAGCTATCTGCAAGGCCGGATTGGTGAGGACCGTCTTCCATTCGGGCAGGAATGAAAGACTACCCTTGGCAGTATAACCACCGGCCGAGAACTGCGATGCAAATTGCTTCAGTTCAACTTCCTCCAGGAGGATACAGTGCATTTTCATACCCTTGTTTGCATATCTACCCATCCATTGTAGGCGCCCGTGTCAGGATATCTCGAGCCATGACGGACAATGTAAGCCGCCTGGTCTACATAACAATTCTCCGGAACCTCAGGGTCAATATCATAGACATTGGGACCTGGCAATGAGGGTTAGATACTGAATTCCTTGTCTCCCCCAAATACTCACCAGCAAACCAAGGACCATTAGCACCAAGCCACTTAAGAGGTTCAGTGGCAGACTCGCTTGCAGGAAGGTTGATATCTTGAGTTGGAGCAAGGACTTGCGCAGCGGTTGCGGAGCCCACAAGGGCAGCCGAAAGTCTCAATGCAGTCAATAGGGACATTGTCACTCAAGCGACTGTACAAGTCTTTACGAGTCGAGTTGGCGGACTGGCAAGGTCTCGTGAGCCTAGAACGGGTGCAAGCTACAAGGATCACAGCAAGTAGTCAAGGAGAACCAGAGCTACGGGTCCATAGCTTCGGGGATGGGGGAAGATATATCAGATCGTCGCATCGAGTGCCGTGACGATCTTCGCATCCCGGGGCTGCGGGACCCGAGGACTATGGAGATCGCGCAGCTTGTCGCGTACCTACATCCTAACAAAGTTCTAGGAGTCTCTCAGGTACGGAGAAGATCCGCTGATTTGGCAAGGCTCCGGAGGGGCCCCGGTACAAGATAGCCCTAGTTGAGGTTGCAACGGCCCTCATCTAGAGCACGTGTCACCGGCAGAGCAGGCGGTTTGCCGTTGTGAAGAGGGTCCCATCACGGCCGCTTAAACAACGGAGATTGAACCACAGGAGAACGGGGGATCCCTGCACCACACTTCAGGCTGGCCTTGATAACCCTACAGTGACAGTATATCTCGGTGACCTTGGACACGCATGATGAGCTCATCGAGGCCATGAAATCAGTAAGTTCTGAGAAAAAATGACACTTGAGAACAATAGTTCAGTTACTGCAGCAAGCCAAGCACACGTGGTGGCCCCAGGCGCTGGAGCGACGTCAGTTAGTGGTGGTTACGCTAAAAGTTAGCGGCGCCCCAAGATCTCTCATCACTGCAACCGGAAGCGCTGGCCAATAATGAAGCGATCTTGCCTTCTCTACTTACCCGACTTCTTCACCTACCATATGCATCTTGCCGACTGCAGGGTCACTACACCACGTGTCGGCGACATGATCTCATGAGGCTCGCTAATTCTAGCATTCGAATCGCGTAGATACAGGGGGCCCGTTTCCCTGCATTTCCGTCCATGGACAACTCGTTCGCGATACAACCCGCTGCCCGCTTCGCCGGTGAGAGTGAGGCTGTAAGGCGTCCTAAGGTCAGAAAGCACGTGGCTATGCAGCGGGAAAACATCCCTCCCTCGCATTGCCCCAGTCAGAAGGCGTTCGATACTGATGTGACGTCTAGGAGTTTGCCTGCTTTTCATACGACGATGACCACAAATTTCATCTCGGGGATTCTTCTCTCAAATGGTATTATCCACCACAAGTCTTTGGCGCGGATCTCTCAAAGGGATTCGAGACCTTTGACAAGCATGATGACTCTGTGGACGAGCACATCGAAAGTTTGTTGAAGACTATCATCAGCCATGAGCAGGAAACCGGAAAGAAGATTGATGCCCATGTTGTAACTTGGCGCGGAATACTAACGAAGGTAAGTTTATTTGATATCAAATAATGCTAGCTGAGTGTGAGTCTGACCGTGAGACAGATCATGTCATCACCATTTGATGATCGAGATGGGTAACTTCTACTCTGCAGTGAAATATGTCGGACTCAAGCTCACGGCATCATAGTTTTGAATTGAATGCAACTCTCCATCAAGTATGTCCCTCACTTGTCTTTTTACTGAAAATATGATCTGACACCCACGTCCAGGACTGCATGTAAGCAATAACTATCATTCTCAAACAAATTATCAGTATTGACGACTATTCTAGATATATAGAAGAGAATCATGCCTACAAAATGGCTTCTCAACGGGAGCAGGCGTCTCAACAATGGCGAGGACCAATACCACAAGAAGTCATGCAATTCTGGGGTAAGAGACATCCACCATGTCATAGAATGAAAAGATACTGAAAAACTTCTAGGATACAAATTCGAGTCCCTTGCCACTATCCCTCACCCTTGGAGTGAGACAGACCGCGAGTTCATCGAGACCCGCGACAGCCATCGCGTCAGCAACAAGGCGCAGTACTGCTCGGTCGTGCGCACCGGCGTCGGCAAAACCATCCTCTGCCTAGGCGGCGAGGTGGATGCCATATGGGACGCGAGGCCCTCGCAGCCCGGCCAGCCCGTCAACTGGGTCGAGCTCAAGACGTCAGCCGAGATCCGTGGTGAGCGTGACGCCGATAATTTCGAGCGCAAGCTGCTCAAGTGGTGGATCCAGAGCTTCCTGCTGGGCGTCCCAAAGATTATCGTGGGGTTCCGGTCCCGTGACGGCCGTCTGCTGAAGATTGACGAGCTGGAAACTGCGAATATACCTGCTACAGTACAGCAGCACAGTCGTGCCTGGGATGGCAATACGTGTATCAACTTTGCAGCTTCGTTCCTCGACTGTAAGTCACCGATCCTAGAGTATGTGTTAACTGTAAGCCTCGATAGATTCTGACGATTGCTACACAGGGTTGCGGCAAAAGATTGATGATGATGGCGTGTGGAGGATAAGGCGGCGGGCTCGAAGCCAGCATATCGAGGTATACAAAGTTGAGGAGACAGGACATGGAAAGATACTAACGGATGACTTCATCAACTGGCGCATAAAATTGTCTTTGAGCAATATGGAGTGACTTGAGATACCCACACCAGTCAGACATGCTATATAATATTGGTAGAGCGCTGAGCTTTGTAGCTTTGGGGGATCAACACCAGAGATGGATACTGCCCGTGAAAACGTGAAAAGAAGCATCAGACTATCTAAGGGATCATCACAACGAAGCCATTTGCGTGGTAGTATTGCATGTTGTATATTACTACAGTCCTAGTCTATCAAAAATGTCAATGGCCCTAATCCGTCCAACGCCTGCCAAATGCTTGAGGGTCAAGTCCGAGAGCCATCAGGAGATATCATGAAGTCGTCCACGAATCCGATGAATCCCCAAACACCTCGATCGAAAAGCCTGCTTTACCTGTAAATGCAGCGGCAACAGATACAAAATTGATGGCGGGGAAAAAGGACTATCCTACCCTTCCAACATGCTGCGTATGCATATAAACTCAAAAATTCGAGAGCACGAGAACCCAGTTGCCATAGCCCACGGTATTTCTTCGATGCTCTTGTACACGCCGGGTATCGAACATGGTCACTAAGCCATAAACCAAATTTTAATTGCCCGCAATCGCGGGCCATCGAAGCTGCAGTCCGTTCACCCAGCGTCCATACAGGACCTCAGACAGCTGCTTGATGTGCTCCATCCCAGGCTGTGCTTCGCGGCCGGGAAACTTGGCCTCGAGAGCTGCCTTCTCCATATCTCTCAGTTTTTCCTTCTCGGATTTGTCCATCTTCTCTGGGGAGAAATCAGGTGCCAGGCTGCCTTGTCGTCTACGATGGCTCTTCAGATGGGGATTAGCCTGGCTGAGAACCAGCTTCGTCGGGCTGAGCGGCGCCGCCGGGGTCGGCTGCTGACTCTTAATGATCACAGTTCCTTGCGGCGTACTATCATCTAACGGTGTCTTCGAGGCAGGCTGCTGTAGGAAAGCATTGCTCAGCTTTCCGTCCTGCGACACCACTGACACTAGGTTGCGCATGAAGTGGTATGCTCCTTCGGGATCTACAGAGTCTAAAAGACTGAAAGCATCAGACAGCTTAGCTAGAGCCTCTCGCTTTCTCATATCCGAGGTCTGCGCATGAAGTTCTGCCAGAGCGGGATCGAGCGCCCTAGAATACAGCCGATGGCCAAGTATGCCCTCTTTGCTAGAAGCCTCGGCAGGCAAGAAAGGCTCTGGTGGCTGATTTTCGGCATTAGAGTCCGGTGACCTGCCAAGTTGTCCTGACGTCGAGCTGTCTGAGGGGACTCGACGGAAGAGACGCATCGTAGACCCCGTGTTGCCGAAAGACATGTCAGGCTGCAAAGGCCTTTTCGGTGCATGAATGGAGCGGGGAGATCCGTCTGATTCACGAAGTACAGCAGACGTCCGCCGTTGCTGTAAAACTGTGGACGGTTGTCGCCGAACTGTAGACCTTCGCACAGTTCCATTTGCGGGCGATGACATTTGTAGAGGCCCATCCTTGAGATCTAGCTTTCGCATTGCCTCCTCGGTGGAGAAGATTGACGATGGCTTTCGGACTCGTGTAGTTGCCTTCCTTGGTGCAACAGACTTCACCGTATCAAATACCCATTCGTCGAACTCGTCCTTAGGTGAGATTGTATGAAGGGTTTCCTGGTAAAACACTGGGTGCATCTTGCGGGTCAGGTTAACATCGTAAGCACGCTTGCGCTCAATAAGTTCTTGAAGAGCCTCCACCTTGCCAGCTGATCGTACGAAACGGTGCTTTAGGAGGTCCTTGGCTGATGGTCGTCGATCGGCATCTTTCACCAAGCACTGCGAGATGAAATCCTTGAAATCCCTGCTGAATTGCCCTTCTAGTCTAGGAGGCGGATTCTTTGGAATATGGAATAGGACCTTCATCGGGTGGATGTTGGCCAGGGGAGGCTCGCCGTTAGCTAACTCCATGGCTGTGATGCCCAGTGACCAGATATCTGCCTTGAAGTCATACCCGGCCTGTTGAATGACCTCAGGGGCCATCCAGAAGGGGGTTCCGACGAAAGTGTTACGCTGGGATTTGATGTTGGTCAATTGTGCAGCAACACCGAAGTCCGCCAACTTGACTTTGCCATTCTCAGACAGAAGGACGTTGGCAGCCTTGATGTCTCGATGGATCTTGCCCTCGGCATGAAGGTATTCCAGGCCCCGGAGAAGCTCGCGACATATGATGGAGATATGGCCTTCGGCAAAATTGGCAGGCTTGAGGAGGTCGAGGCAAGAGCCGCCGCCCAGGTATTCCATCACAATCCATAGCTTGTGTCCCCTAAGGAAGCTTGCTTTGTATTGGGTGACGAAGGGGCTTGCGCATGTGCTGAGTACAGAGATCTCTTGTTGAATTTCCTGGATGTCATCCTCGCTCGATTCTAGGTCGATCTGTCATTATAGTTAATATAGTAATCTTTCTCCACAGTATGCATTATCGTGATGTGCTGGACTTACATGTTTGATTGCAACCGTTTCACCTGTTGCTCTTTCAATGCCCTTGTAGACAACACCGAAGCTGCCACCTGCACGAGTCAATTAGCCTGGATAGTCCTGAAGAGAGAGGATTGAACGGGAAGCACGTACGGCCAAGCTCCTCCAGAACCTGATAGTGGTTTGAGATACCCTCGTCAGCCATGGTAACTAGTCGTCGTGCAAGATGAGTAGTTGAGGATATCGCCTGGCTTTGCCTGCAGAAGCTAGGAGAGGAGAGGACAGCCGCAGAGAGGGGGAGAGTGTGACGACAGCGACACAGGAGACTCGGGCAGCTGCAACCTCGAAGCAAGCATGCAACCAAGCAAGCAGACTGGCTGTACCTTGGAGGAGGAGGAGGAGGAGGAGGAGGAGGATGATTGGGGTAAGCAGCTGAAGCAGGTCGCAGACTTGGCCGGGTCTACTCTGCTTTACTGTGCTCTGGCAGTGCGAGACAGCAAGTAATAAGGATGTCGAGCTGTTGCAGATGCCCGGCTAGGTTGTCTGGGGCACCGCCGGCTGGCTCGGGCTGGTCCAGATTGGGCTCTGAGCTGGGTGCTGGGTGCTGGTTGCTGGTTGCTGGTGGTGGCAGAAGCTATGACCATTTGTTTACTTTGGAAATTGCGGAGGGGTTGTCGGGGGGAGCCTCCAATACGGGATCATCAATGAGCTAATAGTAGAGTAGATCAGCCTCTTCTCCAGCTATTATCACCGTTGCTCTCTTCATGACAGAAGCATAAAAAAATGGGAGTAATAAAGACAGAGAGACAGAGAAAGTAGATTGATGAAAGAAGCAAAAGTCATACAGTCAGTATATGCTTTCTTCGAATGTGACCTTGCAGACGCAGCTGCAGCTGCAGACTCATCAGTCCCGTCCTGCTCACTTACACCCGCTGCCCACTGAAAGGGCCCAGCTGCAGGTCCCGTCCAAAGGGCTGGGGTCTTCCGCTGCACACTGCCAGCGCTTACTACCTAGGTAGTACCGGGCCTTGACCAAGAAGTTACAGATTGTTATTCATTGCGGGCAGATTGAAGGCTGGCATTAACATGGTATATCATGCTATCGTGGGCTTTGTCTGCAGGTGACATCAAACTGTTGCAGGGGTTATCCACAGGAGAGGAAATGGCAGCAATAGCCCCTCCACTAGTGCAGAAACTGAGTCGTCACCCCAGCAACCACTTCACCAGCTGGTCGGCAGTGTCACAGCCTGGTTGGTGTGAGTGTGGGTGGTGCCCCAGCACAAGACTGTTTATCCTGGATGCTGCTGCAACTCCGTGTAAGCCCTGCTCTCTGGGATCCCCCAATGCCCACCAGATGGCCATGTTCCCAGCCAACCCCGGCATCACACACCTAAGCCCGCTTTTTGGACACTGACTTGGCTCGAGTCCTGTTGCAGTTTGCAAAACCTCCCCCAGCTTTGTTTTCCAGTCCAATATCAGCTCAATTAATACTCCGAGGGCTGCTGTGGTGTGGTTTCCCTGGACCTGACCATTTTGGTATTGACATTGATATCCGCATTGACACATTGTATGGCGGCCAGCACCACCACTTCCACCTTATTTACATCACTGCGCAAGCAATGCTGAATCCTCGGCCTGGCGCCTTCGTAATCTGACAAAGCGATTTGACTGCCCCTCGTGGCCTCGAGAAAACACGCACACGCCCAGCCTACGCGGTGAGGCAACACAGGCGACAAGATGGTGCCCGCACCGCCGCCTCTACCGACGCGGTTCCCGTGCTGGGTCAGGGCGGTCTACTCATGGGGAGGAGAGGTAATTTGCAACCCGATTTTGCGGACAGAATTGTTTTCTTGTAGGAGCCTCTTCTCATACTAACTCACATCACAGTCAAAACGAGACCTCGGATTCATAGAAGGCGACCTAATCGAGTGTCTGAATGCCGGCGATGGATCGTGGTGGACAGGAAGATTGCGGCGAGACAGGAGAATGGTCGGCGTGTTTCCCTCCAATTTCGTCGAGCTGCTGCCCGACGACTTCAGGCCTATGAGCAGATCAACTAGCCCGCTGCCACCAAACAGCAATACTCCCAGCCCAAAGAACACTCCGCAAAAGTCAAAGACGTTCCGCAAACCATTCGAGGCGTACGCCAAGGCACCCCATTATACTACAGCAAAACAACCAGAGACATACAGAGAGAGCCCGGTCAGGTCACGGGAGAACTCGTCAAACTCCTTCGTCAATGCCGGAGTGACTGGAGTCCACGATGGAATCGGAAGGGTCCCGTCCCCTCCAGAGGTCCATGGCTACGGCTCGAGAGCGCCATCTCCGGCGCCATCCTTCAATCCTCAGCAATCACAACATGGCCCTTATCGAGAGTCTCTGGAAGGTCGTGACTCACCGCCACCACCTTGCCCGCCTCCACATCGTCATGTAGGTGTTGGCAGGCATGGCTCGAACATGTCGCATGACAGTCGACTTCAAAATGGGGTTAGCAGACATGGCTCCCACGCCTCATACGACAATCGTGGAGTAGAATATCCGCGGCACGGCTCGTATGCATCGTACGACAGCCAAATGGGCGGGAACTTGAGTAGGCATGGATCTCATATGTCTTACGATCAACGGCCGCATACTCCACGAGTGCCTTCACCGTGCCCCCCGTCACCGGCCGGGGAAGGCTTGACACCGTCGCCGCTACGAGAAGCGATGGATGGCGTCATGGAACAGCTTGACATATTAGGCGTGTCTCGCGAGACAGAGTCTCCTGAACCTCCTCCGCCCCTGGATCCATGGTCCCCCGAGTCCTTTGATATGGTACATCAGCAATCTCGGCATAAGCCAAAAGGGCAAATGCGACCTCAGACATCCATGGGTGTGGCGCTGCATCAAGATGAGGGCTATGAGACGTACAGCGGTAGCGGCGAGTCTTCTCGAGATCCTACTTATCATGGCAACCACCCACAGGAAGCCCCATTACCACAGCTAAGCAATTACGTGGAGCGTATGGAGACAAGACTACGGAATATGCATCAGCATAACTCAGGCAGATTCGATGACGATGCAATGCCACCACCTCCTCCACCAAAGGGACACATGTTCGATCGACCTAAATCTTCTATGGATACACATGCGCAAGAGCCGGATCGCAAGTTGCGGCATAGGAAATCGGCTTACGATGTCGGACGACAGATGCTGGGGAGAACATACACGACCAAGACAAATTCCACTAGTGCTTCTTCTGGCAACCGCAGCACGACAACAAACGGGACCGCAATGACACAGAGTACAGATCGGAGTCTTATGAGCGGTTATTCCGCTTCAGGAATCAGTGCTACGAGCGCTGGAAGTTTGGCGAGGAAAAATATGAGTCGAGCTCAGAGTGCTATGGGTATGAGAGAACTCGACATCAACCGTCCAGAAACTCCTTTCACTGGAGTCACCTACCACAGCAGCCACGCCTCTGAGGCTTCTCGGTCAAAGTCTCAAGCTGGGTTCTACGAAGACCCGATTGGAGGCATAGGGGGCCTGGTTCAACCACAATCAACTAAGAAACGGAGCTTCTTCAAGAAGATCATAGACTCAGCAAAAACTGGCGTCGCCAGCGGTCGCAGTAGTATTGCGACTGGTGCCGTCGGCTCCGTGCAGTCATCGCCAGTTGTCCAGTCTATGCCGAAGCCAATGGCAGGGATTGCAGGTGGCTTCCCTAGCCCAATGACCCCTAACGGAAGCAATGCAGCGCGCGAGATGGGACTTGGAGCAGGCGTTGACTGGGTTCAGGTACGGCGAGACGTCAACCGATCAAACTCTTTGAGTCGAATTGAACGGAGCGAGCGCCGAGACCGTTGTCAGATGTTGGACTATCCAGCGATCGATCCCGTAGATGAACTCTATGGTAGTATCGATGGCGACGAAGGCGCAGATGGAATGCCGGTTCAAGAGCCGGTCAACTACCAGATGATTAATCTGAGTCAAGTAGATAAGAACTCTCGCTTCATTGGCAACCTACCGCCGATGACCACGGCCATTACACTTGCAACTACCTACGTTTGCCGACCATATCGGAGCGACGTCCAGCGGCTTCGGGCAATCTTCACCTGGGTTTCCGAAAAGGTGTGTTGGGAAGAGGATTTTGAGGGTGAAATAGATACCCGTCGCGTCATCTCAACCAAGCGAGGCTGTGCTGAGGAGTATGCCGTCCTGGTCTATGAGATGTGTGCAGCGGTTGGTCTGCCCTGCGAGGTTGTCCGCGGTTATCTCAAGACTCCCGGCGAAATCCC
This sequence comes from Phaeoacremonium minimum UCRPA7, assembly GCF_000392275.1. Lineage (NCBI taxonomy): Eukaryota > Fungi > Ascomycota > Sordariomycetes > Togniniales > Togniniaceae > Phaeoacremonium > Phaeoacremonium minimum. The sequence continues at coordinate 229,908 of NW_006921460.1, read as the reverse complement.
CGAGACAGGCATCATGCCACGATCCAACCATTGGTGGAACACCGTTCTCGTGGACAATGAGTGGCGTATGCTAGACTGTTGTTTGGCAAGTCCTTCTAATCCTCGCCGTGGTCTATACTCGAGCGGTGGTACAGGTGCTGCAGACCCGTGGTGGTTTCTCGCCCGCCCAACCGAGATTTGTTGGACACACATTCCTGAACACCATGCGCAGCAACATATCTGTCCACCAGTTGCCCACGAAATCCTTCTCAACCTGCCTTGTGCCTGCCCGCCCTACTTCAAGAGTGGTCTGGAGATGGCCGATTATAACACATCCCTCATCCGTATCGAGGATTTGGAGATGGCCCATATCAAGTTCAACGTCCCTGCTGATATTGAGGTCGCTGCAGAAGTCGAAGTTCGCGCTCTTAGTAGGGACATTGACGGCGACTTCTTCGAGAGCGGCGAGTTGCTGAAGAAGCGAGCTCTAGCTCAAGCGGAGTGGTTCAATGGTGTTAAGCGGTATACTGTCAAGGCGCTGCTGCCAGGAGACGAGGGGACTGGAATCTTGAAGGTGTATGCTGGAAGACGGGGGTTGATGCACAGCATCAAGGACATTCCGCACCCGCTGGCATTTGCAGTCCCCATAATCCATACAGGAGAGAATCCTCCCTACGAATTCGTCACTCGTCACCCGACTCCACACGCTCAGCGGCACGATATCTACGTGGTTCAGCCGCAGTGCCAGCGTCTCGCGCTCAACAATACATTCGTCTTTGCCATCCGGCAGCACCCAAGCTCGGTGGACTCGGGCTCTGCCATGACACCGTCGTCTAATCCAGGCGGTGCCAGTCCCATCCCCTTCGTCAGGCCAAGCTCTGCCATGAGCATGAGCAACAACTCGAATCCTAGTACGGCGAGCGGGAGCAATTACTCAGGAAGTGGCAGGAAGCCGGCGAAGCTCGCCATACAGACCCCGGGAGGGAAGATCCTCAGACTTATGAGGAAAGAGGAACGGCGGGGCATTGGCGTCGGCGGACGTGCTGCTCCAGGAGATGAGGAAGCCAGCGATGGCGGCACTTGGGAGACAATCATCAAATGCTCAGAGCGTGGTGTCTGGCGTGGCCTGGTGCTTGCGGACCGCACTGCAAGATGGTGTGTGTTTGCAGAGTGGGTGTGTGTGGGCTAAACGTCTGGGACTGCCCATCTCTGTCTACATGACGATGATTCATATCAGAGTGATGCTTTACAATTGTTTGAGTTTAATCTTGGGAAAAGCAAAATGGAGTTGCTGAGCAGAAGTTGCTGGTCATGTCGGGGACTAATATAGGGGTTGGTATTTGCATCTGTCAGGGGCGTTTTTGATCTGGCTTGGTCACCTCCGATTAGGATCATGATGAGATCGTGTCAGGTTAGGGTTATGTTTCTAGGTTCATGGCATTTGAAGGGTCAACAAGACCCTCGTGTATAAACATTCATGTCAACGTGATTTTTCGATTGTATTCTTATGCGACTAAAGTGGTAATCGTTCATTGTTCAGGACTTTTTAAGGTTGGACAGGGATGAAACGCATAAGTGGCATGCCACTGTGCAGACCCCAGTCTCACCCACCCACGGCAACAGCCGCACCCGCCTAAAGCTCCAATTGCTGTGCATTTGACGGACATGACAACCCAAGCTCTCAAACAAATCGAGACCCTTCAAGCTTGACAACATTGCATCCAAATCCCAAAAGACTTCGAGTTCAGTTAAGAGCAACCCGCAACGGCCGTCGATGATGCGGCGGAGCTTCGACAGACGGCTCGCTGCTCAATCGACCCCCCGACGCTGAAACAATGTCGTACCGCAACGAACGCACGTATCGCAACGGCAACGGCACCAGCAACGGCTACGGGAACTTCGGGCGCCAGCGAGGAGGAGAGGACGATTATGATCCCTTCGGTGAGGGCTACAGCAGCGATCGATATGGCACACCGCCGCCGCAAGCCCGCCCGCCTCCTCGCGCCGCCGCGCGCCGAGCAGCTGAGCAGCAGCAGCAGCTACCCACGCGCGAGCGCGGTTACGAGACGAATGCCGAGAAACAGATAGGCCAGGTCCTGGAGCACATCAAGAGCGAGTGGCCGGCAATGTGCCAGACGGACTGCGTGCCCGTGCAACTTGCTCTGCAGCTGCTGGACAGCAGTTCCGTCGGGCGCGCCCACGAGTACCGACAGTTCCAAAAGACGCACACGTACCTGCAGGACAGCCTCAAGGGCATCGTGCACGACTACCATCAGGGTTTCAACAGCTCTATCGGCACTTTTCACAAGATTCAGGGCAGCATCCAGGCGTCGCAGCGCAAGGTGCGCGCGCTCAAGGACGGGCTTGCCGCCAGTCGCACCAGCCTGTGCGCCACCGACCCGGAGCTCAAGAAACTGTACAATACAAGCCAGATGTACGATGATTTACTACAGACGCTGGGAGAGCTAGAGGAGTTGCGAGGCGTCCCTGACCAGCTCGAGGCACGTATCAGCGAGAAGCGGTTTCTTACTGCCGTCGAGGTCCTCCAGAACGCGCTGCGGAAGCTGAGGAAGCCGGAACTTGATAACATCGGGGCCTTGAGCGAACTTAGAAGCTACCTGGCGAACCAAGAGACGGCCTTGATGGATATTCTTGTGGAAGAGTTACATGAACATCTATACCTAAAGTCACCATATTGTCAGGAGAGATGGCAGAACCTATCCAAACACCAAGGCGCATTTAACGATGCCTATAGCGACAACTCAGCACTAGTGCCTTTCTTTACGGTGCTAGACTCGATGGATTTCGAAAACCCAGTACAAGAGGACCCAGCTCGGAACCCCGAGTCCGACACATTCTACTATATCTCGCTTCTGGTTGAGTCTTTGAATAAGCTAGGCCGTCTGGAGACAGCTGTAGACACTCTTAAACAGCGACTTCCGGTAGAGCTGTTCGGCATCGTGAATGAGACGATCAATGAGATTGACCAGAAACACCCTAGCTCTTTGAGAGGAGTGTCATCGGGTACTCATGGGCTGCACATCTATGGTAGCAGGGAGACACAGATGAGGGCCGATGTCATCTATGATCTATTATGGACTTTGTACGGCAAATTTGAGGCTATCGCCGAAGGCCACAGACTCTTTCACGAATACATCAAGGCACTTATTCGCCGAGAGGGAGCAGGCAACAACAGCGCACTGCTTGGTAGCTTCAAGGAGTTGTGGAACCTGTACCAGAACGAGATTCGTTCTCTCCTACACAATTATGTGACGACAGATGCAGATGTGTATCAATTCAACTCACCTAGGCCCGGAGGCGGCATCAATGGGAAGATGGATGTCTCCAGAGACCATCTTTTCCGTTTCTCTGAGGCGGACTCCAAGTCTGTGGAAATGGTCACGGAATATGAAGCACTTGATGGTATCATACGAGCGGCTGTGCCCGGCCTTACAGCTAATCAGCGCAAGGGACAAGGCACGGATAAGAAAGCTTCGTTGATTGGCAAAGACCCAATAGGCTCTAGGAAAAGCATGGGCCCCAGCTTCGACAATCGTAATCAAAAAGATGGGACATACAAGTCGCTTGTCGAGCCGAGCGTTTTTAACATGAGCTTGCTCCTGCCTCCAACCCTTGTCTTCCTCCAAAGGTTGAAGAGCATCGTTCCTCCTGGCTCGGACTTGGCCACGAGCACGCTGACATCATTCCTGGATAACTTCCTGGTCAATGTCTTCCAGCCACAATTGGATGAGACCCTTGGCAAGCTAAGCGATACTGTATTTGGCGAAGCAGACGCTTTCCAGCAAGATTCAGACTGGGTACACGTTGCGCGGAAGCCGATTTTTAAGGGGACAACATCCTTCTTTGCTGTTGTTGCAGCTTTCTGCCGGATGCTGGGAACCATTCCTCACGACCAGGCCCTTAGTGCCCTCATTATCACACAAATGATGAGGTACTACGATAGGTGTTTTGGATGGTACAAAACCCTGGTTACCAAGACGCAGGAGAATGCATCAGAACCTCAATCCTTGAGAGCTTCAGCCGTAATGGCAAGCGATTCTAGTGAGATCAACGAGACGATGAAGAAGCTCTGGTCATCAGAGAATCTGGATCTGAATCTGCTAGAGAAGGAAGTCGCGCTTTTGATTACGCAGACCAACGAGAAAGCTCTGGAGATGAGCGACATCATTTCAGATCGTGACACCATCTCATCTTTGTGCCTCTTATATACTAGCATGAAGTGGCTAGCAGTTAAGGTTCAAGGATTGCGGCACATTACAAGGCAAGATGCGGACTCCTCGCGATCAAGCCTCCCGAAACCGGAAAAGCGACGATGGACTCTTCTCAATGATCCAAATAAGGCTACGGCGGAGGATGGACCCGTGTACCTCCCGATGACGCAGGAAACAGTCCAGTAAGTAATCGATACTAGTGGACCAATGTATGAATTGCCTAACTCTCAGCAGGTCATTCGACGGCATTGTATCCTCTTATGAAGAGCTTGCCGCAACTGCACTCCTCACTCTACACATGGAAGCCCGGTGCCGCATTGTGTACTCACTGCACGTTGTCTTGTCTCCGCTGACCGCGCCGTATATTCTCGAGCAGGATGTCAACGAACCTGATCCACAAGTCTTGTCATTGAACTCAGAGCTGGTGTCATACGATGAGACAGTCGTGCGTTTCCTCCGCGAGCGCGAAGCTTCATTCATTCGCACCGGTTTCGGCCTGCTCATCAACTCATATCTGGTCAGCAACGCGCCGATGACGAGCCCAATGAATGCCAAGGGCTGCGGCCGCATGCAGCTCAACATTCTTGTGCTGCAGCAAAACCTCAAGAACATCGAGGCGGGTGTGGACCTCGCGCGCGCCGCGAACTACTTCGCACTATTTGATAAAGGACCTGACGCTATTGTTGCCAAGGCCAAGGAGGACAGTGGGAAGGAGGGAGGTTCGGATCCGGACCGCTTCACGTACGACGAGCTCAAGGCCCTTGTCGAGCTGTGTTATAGCGAACAGCTAGCAGATCCGGAGAGGGGAATTGCAGCTCAGGCAAAGAGGCAGATGGCGGATAAGATGCTACAACTATCGGAGCATATGTGGCAGAGTTAAAGTGGTCATTAGAAGGGTTCGAGCATTTTTGTAGCAAACCTCTATATAGTTGGTGGTTGTATGGCTTCGGGATCTTTTGGGAGTTAGGGCCTACCGCATCAGATACTCTGTAGATACTAGCAGGCTATAAAGAATTCAGTCCCACTTTGGTGTCTTTCTTATATGTTGAAGTCCGACAGCTCTGGTACCTGGTTCTCAGTGTAGCCAGCTGGCGCCAGCTGGCCACACACTCACGCGTTATACAGTGTGATCCGTGCGCCAGCCATGTCGCTCAGGGAATTTTTCGAGAGCGCTTCATGACGCTTCAACGTTGAAGCAACCACACGAATTGAGGGCCATCCGCACAGGTCAAGATGGTTAATCTACGGGAGTTGGTTCGGCCTGTTCGGCAAGTCTCATTGACCCAATTATCACGGCAGTCGACGGCGCAATGTCTACGAAGATGTGCTTCAACTCAAGCAGCTGAAGCTGGAAGGGCTCAGGTCCCAGATCTGCTTGAGCTTGAACAGGAGTCATCACTAGGAGCTCCCCCTCCGACCGAAGAACAGAAAAAGGCGTTCGAGTCACACGATGGATCTGCGAGAAAATTCCAGCTTCCCAGCGCTAGGTTAGTTGATCAAATGATCATCCGAGGAACTCGTCGACTAACAGGGAGCGTGAAGATATCAATACCATCCACCCGTATTCCAACGAGGTCCTCTCCACCCCGTCCAGTCCCCGGCCTCGTCCGATCCCGTCGCTCGCGACTTCGTCCCGGGTCCATTCAACTCACCCCGTCTAAAGCAGACATACCAATCGACGGTAGCCGCCGACTTGATGACGCTGACCTACGATCACAAACCCCCTGGCACGGAGCGGCAGGTAATCGGGCAAAGACTGCGGGAATGGGACGAGAGCTCCCCGTATCACAAGGGACGTCCGCTGCGGTCGCCACGCGGCAATCCGACTTTGACGCTCGTCGAGCGCGACATTAACTTCCGCAACATCCCCGAGGTGCGCGCTGTAACGTTATCGTCGTATGTGCCCGCGGCACTCAAGAACGAGGACTTTCTGCTGGTGGCCCGCGCGGCGATGCAGGCCATCACGGGGTCGGTGCCTGAAACGGTCAAGACGAGAAAGAGCGTTGCGCAGTGGGGAATTGCCGAAGGCAAGAAGTCTGGCGTCAAGACGACCATCTACGGAAATGCAGCGTATGAGTTTCTTGACAAATGTGTCCATCTGGTTTTCCCGAGGATCAAGGACTGGCCGGGTCTTAAGGGTAAGATTGCATCTCTGGTTATAACAATGAGGGTCATGACCACTAACACACCTACAGGAAGCACGGGTGACAGCTCGGGAAATTTGTCTTTCGGCTTGACACACGAGAATATGGCCTTGTTCCCAGAGATCGAGGTCAACTATGATGTGAGTATTATGAAGTTATTAGTATCAGATGAGCAAGCGGTTCTAACGGTGAACATTAGATTTATCCTCCTAAGATGCTTCCAGGTTGCCGTGTTTTTGTGGAAACAACAGCCAACTCAGACAGACAAGCCCGCTTATTGTTCCAGGCACTGGGCTTCCCATTTTACGGACGTTTGAGAAATTAAATACCCCTTACGCTGTACAGGAGTTGTAAATGCAGCAGGAGACTGCTCTAGGTGGCGGTCACGGTCACGCACTGTAATATACTTGTATTGTACAATGTACAATGTCACATAGGATAGAAAGATACCTCAATCATAACGGCCTTTGGCCTATTCATTCATGTGGCGGACTACACATGACCGCTCGAAATCTATCGTCCTGTCCGAGATGTTACCACCAAAAACGCCTTCCCGTTTGCCACCAACGCCGTATTGATGCAAAGTGCTTCGTTTCCTGACGTTCATAACTTTTTATGCCGTCCCATTGGGCTGTCCTTTCAAACCATCCATGACTGCCGTGACAGCGTCCATATTTGTGGCATCGACCTTCGTAGCTGGCCGGCCCTGCTTCGCCAGCTCCTCTGTGCAGACGTCCATGGCTGGCTGGTAATTCCTCACAGCCGAGCTCAAGGCATAGATGGCCTTCCGCCGTACCTCGTTGTTCTCGTCGGCCTTGGTAGCCACGCCTATGAGGCGCGGGATGCCGCCGAGGGCGAATAGGCGCTCCTGGCTGGGGCTGTTGTTCTGGACGGCGGTGCCGACGCACCAGGCGGCGTACTTGCGCAGCTCGGCCTCGTCGTGCTCGAGCATGGACAGCAGGGGCGACCACAGCGACAGGTTGGCCATGTTGTTGGCGTTGTCGAGCGACTCGATCAGCTGCTCGAAGTTGTCAAAGGCCGTCAGCTTGTCGTCGAGCGACACGGAGGGGTCCGTGTTGGTGATGACCGACATGGCGGCCTGCATCAGCTCCGCGTCCGAGGGTCCGCCCATCAGTGCCGCGAGCGCCTCCGTGCTGAGGCCGCGGCTGGTGGGCGGCGCGGCCGAGGGGTCGTTCCCTGTCGTGCTGGTGTTCTCGATGCTCCATTTGAGCAGCTCATTTAGGTTCCGATCCATATTGGCTTGTTTTGGTATCGTGGAATTGTGATTGGATATTTTATGTGTTTGGAAGGCGAGTATAAATCGAGTATCAAGATATCACTGTGGAAATTTTGGAAATTTTGATATCGTGAAACGTCTTTCTCATATTGCTTTTAAGAAACCGGCTACCTCGAAAAAAAAGTGTCATAGGCAGATCGTCAAGCTGAAGATTCGTTACCTTTTTCAGGAAGGCTCGAGAAAATTCCACGCCAGAATAGGCTTAGCGCCTAGAAGGGTGCAGCTCATTGCTGGTCGGCCGGGATGTGCCGCTTACCTTAATAAGCCGTCAAAGGGTCCGGGTACAGCATCTCGCATTTGCTGAGCATAGTTCATTTCGAACTGTGTGATTGATGATGCTTTAACCTTTCATTTCACCTGCGAGAATCGATGACATGTATAGGGTCTCTTTCCTCTAACATGAGCTGAAGATATGACAGAGGCTCTGGACCCCGCCGTCAGTACCCCACCATGGCTGTGCCCCTCGTCGCCGCCCTAAGGGAACAAGCATAAGATGAAAAGGTAGGTGCTTAAAAGTTATCGTCCTCCCTGGTTCAGATGACAGCGGCACCTAAGCAGGGGACGCGGTCTTGATCTTGATATTTCAGTATGAGATAACGTACTTACAATTTGCCAATGGGCCATTTCCTACAAAACAAAAAGCCAGATCTCGGTGGTAAAGTGACGGATCTGTAGCAAAGATCTATTAAGCCAAGCCACCGAGCAGACGCATATCTTTACGTGGCTGGCCGCACCGTTAAGTCTACTTCCTAACGGCGAAATCAGCCTCAACATACATGGCGTACTCACTCCAGCCGGCGGAATGGAGGCTGGGTATAGGGTAGGCAATTCTGACAGTAGCGGGCTCTCTATGCAAATAGGGACTGTGTTACTAGTAGTACCTGTCCGGGGGGCGAAAGGCGGCTTATTGCGGGTCGATGCATACGCAATCCGCGCGCCTAGGAGACAAAGCTTGACCACCTCAAAAAGATGGTGCCTGCTTGGCCATCCTGTGGACGACTGTTGGTGTCTGAAAAGCAGTACGTCAGCCTCGCAACCCTGCCTGTAGGTAGGTAGGATATCAACCTGATGCAGCTTGAACGGCAGCTTATCGCGGGCGTATTGAACGAACTGTGTCATGCAGGAAACTCGGACTGTGCGGCCACCTGCAGCTGAGACTAGCCCGCAGACTGCGAGTATCGTGAGCGGTCCGAAAGCGAGGTAGAGACACCGTACTAGCCGCTGGCGCATACGGTCTAGTAGAGATAAGAATGTTAATACCTGTTTCATCATGCTGTATCGCTGCAGGCTGCTTCTTAGTATGAGCCTTGTGATACCGAGCGATCCCATCTGTGACCGGGACGTTTGATGACCGGCCGCGAAAAGGGCATGGAGGCATGGTACTGCCGCAGCTTCGAATGCCAGAGTCGAAGGAGGGGATCCAACAACTGCCCCGGAACCCGACTGCCTAACCCCTACTCCCATCTTGCGCAGACTGAGGGCCTTGAATCATCGCCAGCCATCTGATTTTCTTTTCGTTGAGGAACGTAGTTCCAGGGGATTTGAGGCGATTGCGCGTGAGAGCAGTGGCGGACCAGCCTCTTGGAATACGCGTTAAAGCGGCGCGGTAATCCGCGGTTTCTGCCAGTATCGGCCGTCTCGCCGCACCAGAAAAGCCACCATCAAGTTTGGGGCCAAGCCAAGCAAAGCCCACTCTAGCGCCGCCCACAAGTTTGCCCGTCGGTTTGGTTGTGCTGTGCTGTGCTGTGATGTGACATACGTCGTCCTCCTCCTTTGCGGTGTGTGTAGAGTAGACTAAGTAGGTATAGCCAGGTAGATAGGTCTCGTAGAGTGTGTGCCCGCATCAACCTTCCTCCTCCTCCACCCTGGTCTTTCCTGCTTGGTATTGGCTGGTTAGTGGGGAACCTGCTCCAGTGGTGGTGCTGCTGCTGCTTGCTAGTTTACTGCTGCTACTTCCTTCCCCCTGCGCACCCTCGCCCGCCCACATCTGCCTCTCACCTCAACCACCAACGTAACCTAAACCAAACCAAACCAAACCCCAAGGACCACCACCACCACCACCACCATCATCTCTCAAGTAAATTCCACCTCCCCTTTCCTTATCTCCCGCATCCCCAAATCTCCCGTCGTCTTCGACTTCATCCTTTTCGCAGTCTTCGCTTCGTCGATCTGGGCATCGCGCGAGCTCCGTTTCAGCTTCTTTAAGATCTCATTTTTGACATTATCTTGACAGGCCCTTTTCTCTCAGCACCCGCCTAATCCGTCACCATGGAGGGTAAGCCGTCCCACTCCGAGCTCCTTTCCATCCAGCAGATGCCTTCTCGCATCGTTCGCCATCAAAGAAACAGTCGCTGACATCGATTGCGCTTGCAGAAGAAGTTGCTGCCCTCGTTATCGACAATGGGTAAGCTCCCCCGCTCTGTCTCACCGACATCTTCGATCGTCGACTCCTCGAGACGGTCAAATCCCCTTTTTTGCCTTTCTCACCCCGACGCCATCAGAGGCGGTCATTCAATTCGTTTCCATGTATCTAACTCGATGATAGTTCGGGTATGTGCAAGGCCGGTTTCGCCGGTGATGATGCTCCCCGAGCCGTTTTCCGTAAGTGGCCCCGCATATGCATACAATCGCCCGAGAACTTCTCCAGAGGAAGTCTCGTGGGCTTAGAAACCGCCACAACTAATCCCTCAAACAGCCTCCATTGTCGGTCGCCCCCGTCATCATGGGTAAGATCCTTGTCCCGCCTTATCGCTTGAGCTTTCGCTGATGAACGCTTTAGTATCATGATTGGTATGGGCCAGAAGGACTCCTATGTCGGTGATGAGGCGCAGTCCAAGCGTGGTATCCTGACGCTCCGATACCCCATCGAGCACGGTGTCGTCACCAACTGGGATGATATGGAGAAGATCTGGCATCACACCTTCTACAACGAGCTGCGTGTTGCTCCCGAGGAGCACCCTGTTCTGCTGACCGAGGCCCCCATCAACCCCAAGTCCAACCGTGAGAAGATGACCCAGATTGTCTTCGAGACATTCAACGCCCCTGCCTTCTACGTCTCCATCCAGGCTGTCCTGTCCCTGTACGCCTCCGGTCGTACCACCGGTATCGTGCTCGACTCTGGTGATGGTGTCACCCACGTTGTCCCCATCTACGAGGGTTTCGCCCTTCCTCACGCCATTGCCCGTGTCGATATGGCTGGTCGTGACTTGACCGACTACTTGATGAAGATCCTGGCTGAGCGTGGCTACACCTTCTCCACCACTGCCGAGCGAGAAATCGTCCGTGACATCAAGGAGAAGCTCTGCTACGTCGCCCTCGACTTCGAGCAGGAGATCCAGACCGCCGCTCAGAGCTCCAGCTTGGAGAAGTCCTATGAGCTTCCTGACGGTCAGGTCATCACCATCGGCAACGAGCGTTTCCGTGCCCCCGAGGCCCTGTTCCAGCCCTCTGTCCTGGGTCTTGAGAGCGGCGGTATCCACGTCACCACCTTCAACTCCATCATGAAGTGCGATGTCGATGTCCGAAAGGATCTGTACGGCAACATTGTCATGGTAAGTTACACTGGAGGATTCGTGGCTGGCAGCTTGCTAATGATTTTGCTAGTCTGGTGGTACTACCATGTACCCTGGTCTCTCCGACCGTATGCAGAAGGAGATCACTGCTCTTGCTCCCTCATCCATGAAGGTCAAGATCATTGCTCCTCCCGAGCGAAAGTACTCCGTCTGGATCGGTGGTTCTATTCTGGCCTCCCTCTCCACCTTCCAGCAGATGTGGATCTCCAAGCAGGAGTACGACGAGAGCGGTCCTTCGATCGTTCACCGCAAGTGCTTCTAAAGTAAGGCAAAGCTCTCTGCGGATGTGTCGTAACATTTAATTAACAGTCGGAACAGCTCTCCCCAGCGACAATCCCCTGCCTCACGGCTATCACGAGCTCACGCCAGTTCTGAGGAGATCAGCCAAGATGCAGAGCCTCTCGCGTTGCGCATGTATCACACACGAGTCTCATATTTACGAAAAGTTTTGGTCACGGTTGAGAGTTGGGCGGCGTCCTTTCTTCTCCGAAGGGGAAATATGATGGCCTTTGTCTTCTTGTAGGTGCGCGCAGGGGGGGTGGACAAGTACAATTGAGGTTGATCATCCAAGTTCACTTTTTGTTTTCACCGTCTAAATCATGAGGATGAGTAGCCTTTTTCGTAGTGGTTGCTACGTGAGAGTTGTCTAGAGTCAAGTCAGTTAAACGGAGAGGTTACCATCTGCATTATATATGTGACTACTGTGACTCGTTGCGTTTGTCGCAATCATTGTCGATTGGCCAGGTATTAAAGCTACTTCTTCAAGCCAGCCTTGTGCTCTGTGCCGACTCCGTGCTCTATGTCACCTTCAGGGGTCTCTAGCAGTTCCTCTGCTTGGACTCCTCCTTCAGGTCCATCTTCGTCGCCGTCCTCTCCAAGCTGACGATGCTTTCGTCTGCTCTTCTTAGTCGCGCTAGCCTTTCTCCTCGACTTGATGCGGGCAATAACGGCAGACCGACTGTTCTCGCCATTCTGCAAGTCATCGAGCTTGTCGGCCAGATGTTGCCTGGCAAGTTTGCGGTTCTGATCGCGGGATCTCGTTTCCTGGCACTTGACGACAATACCCGTGGGAATGTGCTTTAGCTGGACGGCCGAATTGGTCTTATTCTGTGATTTACTGATGTCAGAACATGCTCGAGAAGAGAAGGATCATTTGGCTAGGTGCATACAATCTTCTGACCTCCCGGACCGCTGCCTTTAAGAAAGGACTCATGGATTTCCGAGTCCGGGGGAGGCTTTGGCCGGGGCGGGTACTGAACCTTCCGCGCTACTGCGGTGCCGGTGAATGGTGCAACACCGGGGAGCGCGACTGCGACGATGGGCCGGCGGAGAAGGCTATGAGCGCTTCGTGATGCTATACCCAGTGTCCGCAGCATAGCTCAGTAACCATCGCCATACTTTCTGGGCGGAACAGCGAAAGTTGGTCAATCTTGACTAGGATTAGGTCCTTTGTCCAAGTGGGAAGATGTCGCGACTCGCCTAATCGATAAATGGGCGGTCATCCTGGCGCGGCACGGCAGTGGGGATTGACCAATGGGAAGTAGCGGAAGACTTGATTTACAGGGGCCGTCCTTAATTTCCATCTTCAACATCAACTCCTTTCCAACGCCACTTCTTCGACTTCAAACAACAGCATCGCTACACTTGCGTCTTAAAATCAAGAGAATCGCAACCTGGCACTATACAGCGTGCCACGTATTCTGTGTCTAGCGTCCTTCTGAAGTGCCTCTACACACCGCTTCACTACTCACTATCGCGCCGTATCAGGATGGCTTCTACTTCGCCCTTTGAGAGGTTCAGCAAATGGCTGAAGCTCAAGATCTACCAGACCGAACTCAACTTCTCAGTGTACATGTACACACCGTGGGAGAAATTCGTATTCTGTATGTTGAGATCCTAGTACCGGTGGCCCGACACAGACATAACCACCACAGTGTCCCGGTCTTCAACACTAACAAATCATCTCCAGGGTCAATCACTTTCCTCCTCTTCAGCCTGACGACGATTGCGGCGATCCTCTACCTTCCGCAACACATTATCTTCATTGTCACACGCGCGTGGTTCTACATCAACGGGGAGAATGTCGACGTTGTCGAGGTCGCCAAAGAGGCGGTCGAGACGCTCGTCCACCACCATGGAAGCGTGAGCTCGTCAACAGCCGTTGCTGCGGCGAAGGAGACTGTGGCGGGCGTTCTGCGAGAGCTATGAGGTGGGCCTAGATCAATGTTTGTGTTTAGGTAGCAGAGCACCAAGGGCATCTATGGATGAACCTCTGTGAGAGCAAGACGTATGGGAGCAATGCCTCTGAGGATGATGGTATATGTCACTTAATATGCATGGCGGAGTCTCTCGACTGGGTTTGACACTGGCGTTGTAAGGATAATGCAGCACCTGGATAGGTTGCGCAGATAGAATGCCTCCGAGAGGGTACTTAGTAATTCTAATTGTAGCTCGCATCGAGCTTTCAGAAACGTCTGGTCTTTTGCGACCGTAGCCCGTTGAATTTGGACTATCTATAGCCCCTTGATCTGGTATATCCTGAGCGAGCCATCTTCTCCAGCTATAGCTAAGGCGCTCTCTCCGTAATCGCCATCGGTGGTTACTGGCCTCCAGGCCAGTTGCAAAACGGCTTTCGGGAGGGCGAGTCTTTTTACATTAAACGTCAGAAAAGCTAGTCGAAGCTTTGGGGTGAGGGTACTTACTCGGTTTTGATGGAGACTGTTGCTTCTAGGGACAAATCAGTCTGCTTCAGTATGCAGATTGAGATCTTTCCGGCTTCGGTTCCTAGAGCAAGTACCAACTTGTCTGTCTTGGTACTCTGTTGTAGGAAGTCTACTGCCGTAACTGGGTGTTGCTCTTTGATTGTGGTTGCCAGAGAAAACTTCGATCCCTCTTGGCCGTCTTTTCTCGCCCATATCTTCACCTGCTTGTCTCGACCGGCAGTTGCAAACGCCCTCTGTTCTTCGCCTGGAGCCCAGGCAGCATCGAGAATCATTCTCGAGTGGCCCTTGGGATCCGCCTGTGCTAAGTCGTACTTTTTCGCATCTCCGGCATCTCTCTCGAATACAACCCACTGTCGATCTCGGCCAACACTAAGCAAGTACTGGTCGTCAGAAGAGAAGCGAAGCCGTGTGGTGGTTAGGGAATGGGCCGTCAGGGGTGGTCTGATCTCCGTCCATCGCTCGGTTTCGAAGAGTCGGATAACGGCGTGATTGATTGAGCTGGCTTTGCATGCACTAGCAATCAACTTACCATCATGGCTGACTGCTAGACACGATATCTCGTAGCCATGGCCGTATAACTTCTCAATTTCAGGCCATAGCGTGTCTCGTGAAAGGCTGTCCTCGAAGGGAGGGTGATCCATATCAAGGGCTGACTTGCGGACAACCGTGGCCGGGTCAACTGCATTGTGGTCCTTCTCAGGGTTCACGGGTGCCATGTCTTGGTCATCGTCGACGGCGTCAACGGCCTTGTTTGAAAGACCTAGAACGGGCATGTTGGCAGCGTCAGGCATAGCTTCAATCTGAGTCTGAGCATCGCTCCCAATCCCACCTAAGCGGTTGAGCAAGTTAGCCACGGTCTTAGGCTCGCCGAACACACGCATGAGTTTCTCATCTGCGCCGGACACGAACTGTGACGCCCCGAGTGAGTCTATACAGTTCAGGTCATAGCCGTGGATCTGCGGCCGAGACATCTCATGCCACGTTGACGTGGCTTTCCACTGTGCGTGCAACCTCGTGGTTTGGTCGGAGCTCGTCGAGAGGAGATAGTCTCCATTCCTCGACCATGACACACCAGTAACTGCCCTGACATGTCCTGTGACTCCCAATCCTTGGACCCATCGACCTTCTGCTGTGTCGTAATCCCATCGCCTCCAGCTTCCTGTCCGTCCTAGTGTGACAAGACTTGTTCCGTTTGGCGACCATAGACCCGTCCAAAAGCCGCCTATGCTACCCGTGGCAGTCGTTGCACCCTTCTCTCTGCTGATTTCACCTAGTCTTGCGCTTGTTATCCAGATCCCTGACGTTGGTTCGGCTTCCCATATTGCAAGGGAGTTGTCTGCGGACGTAGACATGAGCTGAAGCTTGCCTTCTGCGCCAAAATGCCATTTAGCGCTGTAGATCCAGTCTTCGTGGCCAAAGAGGAGCGCCTCAAATGTAATAGAGTAATGTACCTCGCCCACCTTCATGCGGTATGCTTTATTTGAGGGTGATTTTCCGGGTAAGTATGCGCCCAAGGATGGGTCCGAGGCAGTCGCTGCTTGTGCAGGCAACTCAGTCCCTCTATGTATCCTCCATAATCTGACGTACTTGTCCTGGCTGGCTGAGGCCAGCAGAAGATCGCTATCTGGACTGTGCTTCTCTCGGGTGAAGTCAAGTGAGCGTA
Source organism: Phaeoacremonium minimum UCRPA7 (assembly GCF_000392275.1). NCBI lineage: Eukaryota > Fungi > Ascomycota > Sordariomycetes > Togniniales > Togniniaceae > Phaeoacremonium > Phaeoacremonium minimum. Next base: position 214,298 of record NW_006921460.1, on the reverse strand, counting down.
TCCATGCCTCGTGACCGGAAAGCGTTGCTTGAAGCTTGAACTCGATCTTCTCATCCCGAGCCGGGGCGGTGAAGATTTGAACGATGTCTTTTGTGCCACCAGATGCTAACATGTAGCCCTCTCCTTCGCCGAGGAGGCACAGTGCTAGGGTGAGAGGGAAATACTTTGGCGTGGTTATAATTGACTGAAGCAAGCGCATTGCCTCGCCGTCGAATGACCACACCTTGATGCTCGCATCCGCCGCCCCTGAGGCAACCAAACATCTACCATTCTCCAGCCCTAATACTGCTATGCAGTTGATTGGTGCGGCGTGCTCTTGTACCGTCTGGACACAAGTTGCGGTATCAGCCTGCGGACTCAGCATCCACAGCTTAAGGCACTGATCATCGCCGCCAGTGACCAGAAATGATGACTCGTCATCTTGCTGTCTGGGTATAAACTTCACAGCCTTGACGACATTTTGATGTCCGCTGAGTAGTCCTATGATACCCTTTGGAGTAGAGTTCTAAAACACAGGTCAGCACCCACGGCCGAGACTGGAATGTATATTGCAAAGATTCGATAGTTCTTACATCAGGTCGCCAAAGGGCAATGTTGGTGTCGGCACCGAAAGCGACCACCCCGTCAGTGCTCCAGTCAGCCACAGCCGTCTGCCGGTTGGCACCGATGGAAAGGTATTCAGTTTCTACCTTGGCATCTTCCATGTTATGGTCACCTGCCGGAAAGGTGCATTCTTGCGCTGTTAATTTAATGGAGTTATTCCAACCTTCAAGTCTTATTGATCGATGAGCAACTCGATTTTAGGTGATTTCTGATTGGTCAAAAGGTTCCAAAGTGGAAGTTTTCTCGAAGTCGAGATTCTGCCTAAGAATTTTCCACCTGCCGCTACACGTGATGACCTCGCACTGTACGGGCATCTTAGTCTTGTTCCGTGTCTAATTGTTTCTAAATTCGACGTCCACCAGCCTCTAGTCGCCTGTTACTGCATTTCGTTACTCTTCGAAGGCAAGACTGTTGACCTCTGAGAAAAGCTTAACTTTGGGCAGCATATAACTTCTCAAGATGGCAACGAACAATGACAATGGGCAGGTGCCTCTAGATACACCAAAATTGCCCATTGTGGTCGAGTTCTCGTGAGTCTCCCCACCACCATATGGTGTCTCCTCCCCTCACCCGCTCCCTCTTATTTTCACGAGTGAAGAGTACGTCTCTCCCAAAGAACTCGAAATAGTGCTAACTTTCTCTAACTAAGGGGTGGGCTTGAGATGCTTTTCTCTGATAAGCGAAAACACTCAATCGGAATACCGGCAACCAAAGCAGATGGCACGCCGGTGGATATCGCCTATCTGATCGACTATCTTTGCCAATATACCATTACGGATAAGAGAAAAGAGCTTTTCGTTCTTGATAAGCATCTGTAAGTGTTATCTTGTGGAAAGCATTATCACAGCCCACCACAGCGACTCTAATAATTACACTCCCTCGGAGATATATTGTTGCATGCGAGGCTAACACCTGTCGTCCAGACGTCCTGGTATCCTTGTCCTTATCAACGATGCGGACTGGGAACTTGAGGGCGAGGAGTCGTACGAGATCCAGAGCGGTGACAACATACTCTTTGTCTCAACACTACATGGGGGCTAGCTTATCAGCTAGGTCCTTGCGTTACCCTACCCTAACCATTCAACGGCTTTGCAGCCTCCTCTTCCTCGGGTTCTTTCAGCAGAGCGAAAGTCACTCGTATAGCTAGGCAGGGCGATGTTGATGCTTCGTCCTCAGCGTGACAAGCATCGTGCATCCCGCGGAGCACGGCATGCGCTTTCCAAGTTTCCTACCTTTCTAAGATCCCATGATTACGATGTCCGGAAGTCTCTGAGACCGCCACATGGCGCGGTACGTATCTTTGGCATCAACGGCAAGCATTGACTTCCCCATTACAACTTCACCCACATGTCATAAACCGGTGTGTCTGTACGTGTGAGCGTGTGTGCGCCTTGGCCTGCCTGAGTCGTGGCGGGATGCGCTGGCCAGCTTGTCAGGCATGCGGGCTTACCCCATATTATCCGCATGGTCTTTATCTTGGTCATTCTTTCTCTAGCATCTGTGTGTCAGCCCGGGGATCCTTGCCGTCAACTCAACAGTCCATCTGGAGATGGGCGATCCGACCAGGTGGCCTGCATGTTCTGGCGAGTCTGGTTAGCACTCCACGCAACGCAGTGCAGTGCAGCGCATCGATGGGCTGGCCTTTTGTCCGATGCGAGCTGCATCTAGCGGTGGAAGGGCAATACTTTGCAGTACAGCACGGCGGTGAAAACGTGCAGGAGACCTTGAAAGGATGTGCCCGTCGTCATCTGGTCGATCAATACAAAAGTACCCAGGCCTAACGTGGGGCGGTGAGCGAGGGTAAAGGGGGGGTACGGTACGGTCCTGCAGCTTCACAGCTGCGATTCCAACCCAGCGAGCATGGTTGCATGCGGCATCTCGTCCCCGTTGTGTGTGGCCGCGAACAAGAGGTCTGTGGCCAGGCAAGGCTCTTGGGCGGCCCCTGCCGACGCCCACGTGAGGCAATCGCTGCAATTGGCTGGCCATCTCGAGCGAATTGAGCGCAGGCAGGCGATGAGCGCTGTGGCCAGTGGGAGAAGTAGTGCGGGATTTCTCGATACGTACCTTCAGGGGGGTGGGCAAACGCAAAAAGCTTTGTACAGATCCTTGGCATTATCAAAAAATGTACCCCCAACTTCCCCCCATGTGCGTGTCGCTGCTCGCTGCTCTCGAGTTCACGTCTCCCAATGCCTCCATCCCTCCTCCAAAGTGCGGCTAGGTGGCACATAGTCGCCGCGCACACCGAGTGCTAATCTGCTCGGGTACGCCTTTTGACCGGTTTCAGCCAGGGCCTGAAGTTTGGCCTCGCCTGGGCCTATGAGGTATTTCTGACAATATTCCCGGCCCCTACCCGCGCATCCCATCAAGTGACCTCCAGGGTTGCAAGCAGCTGCTTGATAAGGCTACTGGGCCTGTTTCAATGGCATCGCCTGCTGGGCCGCCGCGGCCTGCGTTTGGGCACAGCCGCGTATGGGGGAACGCGGTGCATGCCGACTTCCAATTTGGTCGAGCGGGTCAAGGGGGAAGCAGGTACAAGTCACGAAAATGGGATCTCGGCGTCCGCGAAGCATGGCAAGACAATGACGTTTGATTATCAAGGCCTAAGAGAGAGAGAGAAAATAACGCTGGGGAAAAGTAACTACTACCTAGCCAAATGGGAACCCTTTGGGGCGTCATCTAGAAATGCTGCCCGATCATGCTCGCTAAATCCCGTCCTTCAGATGCATTGTTCCAACTCCGGTGCGCAAGATGCTGTTCGAGGGACTAGTATCCCTGAAGAATGCAATCCAGTTCAATCCTCTGCCTCCCAGTATGTATTCATCACCCTGATGATGTCGCCCCAGTATGCTCCCCTGCGACTCCCGCGACTTCGCCTGCCTCCGGGCTCGCTCCATATCAAATCAAAACACTTTTTTTCTCCCTCAAGCAAGTACAACAGAACCGCCACCCTCTCTTGCGAATACAAGCCAGATAGGGAGGCACCGCCGAGACTAGGTCGAAACAGTAGTCCAGATTTGCCGCCCAAAGCTCTTCGCCTCTCCTTTTTGGTGTTGGTCCGCGCGTCCTCCCAAAGCGAACGTGAAAAGGGGGGATAAGTATATCTTATAAATCATAAAACGTAAAAAAAGACGTGATTAAGAAAGCCAAAACATGAAACAAGCAGTAGTGACCGGCGTGCTTTTGAAGGGCACTAGACAGCACAATACACAAAATTGTAAAGAGCTCTCAAAGATCGATGCCGTCCAGGCTTGATTGGTATATAACCTTTTTTTGGCAAATGAAACACATAGGGGGATATAGATATCGTGAGGAGTAAAGTAGGAGACGAGAAAAAGCACCACAACGGTAGAAGAGTGTTCAGACAGCCAATCCCAGAAAAACAATAGACCAGCCACCACCTGGTAGCAGTCCTTTCGCTTGGTCATGATACCATTCCAATAAATGCAGCGACACGTAACCGCCCCGGTCAGATCTAGTATCCGACACATGCAGTGAGTCCGTAGACGATACTGCTTAAAACTTTTCGATGTTGAAATCGACACGATTTCCACTCCCATGAATATTGTAGTCACCACCTTGCCCCTTTTTTCGTTAATCATATATCAGGCAAAATATCCAAAGGAAGTGGGTATCATCCCTGGAAGGATGACAGGGCGTGTCGTTTCCCTTGCCGTCCACCAGTTATTCATCAGCTCTATAAGTCGTTGATTCAAAAATAAAAATAAAAAAGTCGCTCATTCCCCTTTCTGGATAGCAGGAGGTTATAAACAATGTAGAAGACCATGTCTTCTGCTCAGTCGTCGTATTCTGTTGTTCTGTTTGTCATATCTGACCATTAGTACATCCGGTCGTTGAAGCCAAGATCCGGACGGCCATGGTCTTCATCGTACATCGTTCCACTCATGGTCGAAGCGGTGCCACTGCCGTTGATGCTGTCTGTATCATCATACATCTCGTAGCCGTGAGCATCACGGTGTGCAGGCAAACCATCGGGCCCAACCATGATGTTGAGTCCTGGGGCTCCTCGGCTCATGCTGTAAGCAGCGGGGTGGCTCAGACCATGATGGTGCGTTGGAGGAGGCATTTGGGCGTGGTGGTGTTGCTGCACTGGATATTGGGGAGAAATCCCGCTGTTGGGGATAACGGGTGAAATTCGTGCAACAGGGCCGACGTTCCTGTTCTTGCCGCGACCCTTGATTCCCTTGTTGCTGTTCTTGTAGAGATCCGCAAAGTATTGCCAGAGTTCTTGATCGGCCTTGCTCAAATTCTCGGGATTTTCCATAGTAGCAAATTTAGCTGCAAGTTTCTTGACAGTGGACTCATGGAACTTGTTTTGGTGTTGCTGCCAAAGCATTAATCAAGAGTCCCTTTGAATTCGGTTGTAGTTGTACGAATAGTGGTCATGATAGACAAAGTCCAAAGCTTATCAAACTTACCTTGAGATTGCCTCGTTGAGTGAAACGCTTGTAGCAGTTGTCAAGAATGCAGCAGAATGGCTTCGTCTGCGAGTGTGTGTGGAGATGTGCCCTCACATTCCCTCGTTGTGCGAACTTTTTGCCACATTCAGGGCATGGGTATGGCTTGTGACCTGTATGACGATTCTCATGGGTCTATCCAAGGTCAGAAATCGTGTGTCAACAATAGAGCTCCGTGGTAGACTCCTTTACCTTCAAATTGCCATGTTGGGTGAACTTGGAGTTGCAGCCAGGATACTTGCATATCTAACCAGATCAGCGTGAGGCTAATTCAAAAGAAGGTCTACTTACATATGGCTTTTCACCAGTATGTGTACGCCAATGAATGTCAAGATGAGTCTTCTGGTCCGCGCTGTAACCGCAGTCGTCGAAGTCACACCGATAACGCTTTTGGCCCTGCTTTCCATCCTGCTGTAGTGGTGTTAGTTGATGATACAAAGCAGATGTGCAATAGTCGTACCTGGGACATCTCGTTGTCTGACTGAGGAGACGGGGTCCTCTCAGTTCTGGCATGATCATCTTGCTCTTTCTTGGCCTGGATCGCCTTCATAAGAATATCAATGTCAGTGGAGAAGGTCGCTTCGTTGGGGCTCTTGACGGAGACGTTGGCTTTGACGGTCTTAGGCGTCGTGATGGAGTTGTTGCGACTCTTGACTGCAGATATAGGCTCGCTCTTAAGAGATGGGCTTCGGCTCTGCTCATGAGTAGGACAGTCTCTGGGGTAGGCCAGACCGCGATCCAGCTCGGGAGCAGAAGGCATCACGCGAGGTGTTGGCCTGTCTGAGAACTGCTGTTTGAATGAAGGGGCAACAGCAGGTGAAGATGGTGCGTAATTCCCGTATCCAAACGCTGGCTGCGGGTCGTATGAAGGAGCAGCCATCGTTGTCATAGGGGCAGCACTATAGGCATTTCCCATCACATATTGAGGAGATCCCATGACAGGACGCTGAAGAGGACCAGAGTTCAGAGACCGAGAATCGTACTGCATCATCCCGGAGGTATCCATCAGAATATAGTCAGAGCTCGGATGGTGCTGTGACCAGCGGCCCCAGTTAGGGGTCGCTGGTGGTTGAGCAGTGAGAGCCAGGTTTGCGGTATTCGGCAGTCTTGCTCCGTGAGCAAGACTGTTCTCGTCTATAAGTCGTTGTGTCGTAGGAGTGCTGGCGGGAACGATTCCCGCGCCGAAGGTGTATTAACTTTGGTGTTTCGTGCTTCAACGACCTAGATGGTTTATGGTCCGCTGCACAAACAAGGAGAAAGGAGGAGGATGAGTGAGCAGTAATATAGTATAGTAAAGCAAAAGTCCGCCGGTATATAAAAGAAAAGGGAGGAGGTAAAGAAGAGTAGTGTTTGTTATGCAGTCAGGTTGGACATATATGTTTGGCTGTGTGTTCGACTAATAGACGAGTTGAAGAGCAGGTAGGACGAGATCTAGGACGGGATATGGGACGTATATCAATACTTGGAGCTGGCAGACAGGCGAGACGTGCGTTCAGGGTTCAAATCTAGTCTAGCTACATCCGCCAACTTGGGAAGCCATGCAGCTTGGGAGATCTTGTTCGTTCATGGGCTTTCGACGAGGGTGATAGCACTTCATCCACAATGGCTGCCGCAGTCTAGGGTAGGTAGGTAGGTACCTAGTGGCTCTTGGGCGTAGGTACATGCGGATACGGGCTTGTTTTCTCATCTCAACCCCCACCAGCCAACTTCCAGCTAACTCGCAAGACAAGACCGGGGGGTTCCTACCTGGCTGCTGGGCGGGAGGGGGGAGGGTATGTTAGGAGAGGGGTGTGTGGGACCCCCGGCGCCTCTCAGAGCTGAGCTTGTATGAGGCGAGGACGAGGGCTTCATTCAGGCTGGCCAGGGTAGGACGAGTGACATATCAGACAGCCCACCCGGCAAGCCCCTTTCAAGTTATGACGAGCAGACCAGATGAGACACGGAGAAGAGGGGGGAATAGTATCCTATGCAGCAGGTTGGCAGGTTGGCAGCCCCAGGAAAGACCCGATCCTCTAGGCAGTGGGTATGCTCATCAGAAAGACTGAGAAACGCGAGATTATTCCCGAGCAGAGCCAGAAGCAGCCCCCAGCTCTTTGTCGACTGAGCCATTTTCATGGTCCAAAGATCGGGTGCGTGCTGCCCAGCGCCTAGATCACGGTGAGCGTCGTTTTCCAGGACCATTGAGCATTAGCATCGTCGTGTTCTCTTGCGATCCCCGAGCAGGCCAGGGCAGGTCCTACTTGCGTGTAGGTCTTGCTAAGTCTTCATTCGCGTATCAGTCAGGTGCCGGAGAGTTCCTCTCCCAGCACGGCGGTCTCCCCTTGTACGGATCGCCGTGCACTGTCGAGTCCAGACCTAGCGAAGACCTGGCAGGCCCCATTGCCGCTGAGACGTCAACGGGCTTCCCGCACATTCGAGGCCGAGTAGACAGTGGCAGATGGAGCATTTCAGAGAGGTGTGGCAGTTGAACGGGAGAACGACAAGGGTTTTAGGGCATGGGCGGCTTGACGCTAGTGCAAGCAGAGGAGCTTGACAAGACAAGAGAAGGCTTGCGAAGTGGAGGCAGGCTGGCAGGCTGGCAGGCTCGGGCAGGGTGTGTGGGATACTTTTTGTTGCCCTTGTACCCAGGTAAATGTATATATCTAGGTACATGTGGTACACCCACGGAAGTGCAGCCATTTCCCGACAGGAGGGGTGCCGAAGCCAGGGGCTCCCTGCTGGTCCCGGGGTTGTGTCGTGGCTGCTGGATTGGGATTTGGGACGTGCCCGGCGGCATTGGCACTGCACTTTGCTGCCGGGTTGCCTTAGGTGTTTTCTTCGGCACACCCCCCAGACGTCATTTTATCAGTCCGACTGTCCACTTGCACCCACACCCATTGCCCTCCCGTCCTGGCAGGAGCCATCACTGACCTGCTGTCCATTGGGTCACGCCTACCTCATGTGTCCCCAATCGCGAGATAATTACCTAGGAAGTCCTTTCCATTGCTTTAAGGTAGGTAGGCAGGTGCTACGTAGATGGGTCAGGCAGTTGCGACAGGCGAGCTCTCGTCTCTGTCCTAAGCAATACCTACATACCTACTTTAGCTATCTCACATAGGTTCTGACCTCACCATATCAATCTTTCTTACCTGACCAGGAAGAAGTGACGATTTCCCTGTCTCCTCAATCTCCCCGTCATTGTTGCCAACTCGTTGCAACGCCTCTCCGCCACGCCTCGCCCTGCCCAGCTCACAATTTCGTCGATGGCTCCTGGCCATCCAAGGCGAAATTGGCTCACTCCAGATGACTCGCCCCGTGCAGCATCACCCTTTAGTCATACCCAGCTCGACCTAGCAATTCAACATTTCCATCATTTTGCGGTCAGTGCGACAAACGCCTGGTAAGCAGCATGTCGAGCGATTTTGTCACTTCTCAAACGACCACGACAATGATGGACTCCTGCTCCCCTCCTCATACCCCTCCTATTGCCTCTGATCGGTGGGCTAGGTACGAGGACATGAGATCGTATGTCCCCATTTTCTTGCTGTGGAGCTGCTGGATGCAGCCCACCTCGATTCACAGCCCACTCTCAGGTGTCGTGGATCAGTACTTATCGCCGACCCTCCGCTCAAATGCAGGTCCCAAGTAGACGGTTTGACTCGTCTTCTCTATGATGAGGTCGCAAGCGACTTTGGCTCACAAGCATATCTCCTCTAAGCCATGGGCAAAGCCGTGGACACATTTCAAAGCCCCAGAGACCAACTAATCTACATCCCTAGTGGCAATCGTATATTGCCAGCATACTTCACATGACTACAACATCTGACTGCCAGACTACCACAGTAAATTTGCGATCTCGAAGTGATGACACCCAGTCAGAACTCTCACCCCCGCAGACTGGTCACTTCACTTGTAATTACTTCGCCAATTGTCATTCTCCTCGATGAAAAATTTGAGGATGTGACTTTGCCCGGATCCTAGCCGATATGGAGGCTCTGTTATGCTTCTTTAGCCAAAAAATCCCATTATACACACAATTGCACGCCATTTCTTTCAAAGGTATCTCGCATACCGTCGACACAAGCAGACTGGACAAGTGGGAGCAGCAACATGTCGCGCATGTGTCCGCGGCGTCTCTAGCTTGGACATGGAGGGGAACCGGGGATCCGGAGCTGGATGCCTAGTGAGAACTCTCCCGTCCAGCCAGTGTGCATCTGGAGCCTCTTACGGTGAGACACACAGGTTGCCACCACCAAATTCAATCACCCAGAGACTCTCCGGCGATTCAAATCTCTTGATGTGCCATTCGCAAACCGCACTGAAAAGATGTTTTGCGGGGACTGTCTTAGAAAATTGTTAGCTAACACGATCCGCCGGCCACAATCGTTTCGTCCCGTCCTGGACGCTATTCAAGTGTGGTGGAGTGAAGTACCAGGGGTCGCCCGATCTCTTTCCGCCAAGGCAGGGTTCATGGATTTGACGATTGGTTCAATCAAATCCAAGAACGCGCGGGTTGACCAGGAAGCCTCAATCCTGGCGCACCAAAGACAACGCACTATCTATAACACGGTCGCTTCAAGGTGCGCCTGGGCAACGGGATATTATACCGAACTCATGGTGGGATCACCTTGGCTCAACCACCAAATGCAAGTCTCTTCACATTGCCTGTATCCTCATCGGCCCCCATTCGTTCTTGGACCGCTGTCAAGCGACGGCCTGCTTTGGCACACATCCGCATTTCTCGAGTCCTAGGAATATTTGAATGCAACCTGATGTCATTTAATACTGAGCCAGTCAACTTTTAAAGGATTGCATCTAAGATAGTGCCGAAAGCTGGCTTCGTGGCTGGGGCTATCTCGCGGCCGTCATTGATCGTGTCCCGTCTCTCTACCGGCCGCAATGTCTTACACCAACATTGGCCGACATGATCCCCCGGGCGGCACAGCTAAGACCACACCGAACCCCTAGGCAAGGGGCACGACGTGCCTCGTTGCCATCATCTCTTGTCAATTAGGACAGAACAGCAGCGGGCTGGATGGTCGATATCCCAATATGACGTGCGTTCGTAGAGAACATATTTCTGGCTGAGGATTATTCAAGCCTCGACCCACTCAGAGCGGATAGCCACCTGACCTTGAACACATACTACCTATACCAGTACACTCGCTCTTAGGGTCCGGTCTCTCAAGACCCGGCAGCAAAACGTCTACCATGTTATGCATAGTACCTCAACCCGACTATGGCGGGGTAGCATGCGGCCGTACCACCGTCCGTCTTCGACAAGCCTCAATGATGGGTTTATCTCCAACTTCTCCTCTCCTATTATCAGAACCATCAAGCTAGATTGCTCGAATCGAAGGCATGATGATTGGAGACAGCGCAAGGTGGGGTATTCCTCTAAGGCTAGGGTACCTTGGCGGGCGAAAAACTCCTTGCCTTGGATTCACCACGATGTTCCCTGTGACGCGTGCCCCACAAAGCTGAGATCCCGCTGTCCCTGTTCAGGTCAGCCTAGATATCCGCCCGGCTCCTGATCCGCTCCGCTGGCTGGCTAGTGTTCACTCTCTGAATCCGAGGCCGGTGCAAAGATGAAGCCCGCAAAACGGGAAAGCCCGTGATTACTTCCCCAGATTGTATGCCGTGCGGGCTTCAAGGCGCAAACCAGACGAATAGCAACAAAGAAACAACCAGTCAGCCAGCCATATGTTCCCGGTCCAGGTTGGACACAACGGCGTCCCGAATGAGGCTTGTGCTGCTGCGATGCCAATCATCGTTTAGCACGCTTAAGTCAGATCTTCCCGGGCAAGGTGACATTCAACTCTCTGGTCTCCTTAACTCCGCAGACGAGATTTGATCGCAGCCAACAGTTGCTTGCGTCGTCGACACCCTTCACACTGCACGAGAGGTTGTTAACCAACAGCGATGCAGTTTCAGAAATTTTTGACTTGGGCGGGTCTTGCTTTACGAGGGTCTGCTGGTCAGTGAAGAAAGCGAAGTCATGAAGTGCATGGAACATGAGGCTACAATTGAGATGGGGACCGACATAAGAGCAATTACCTGATTTGTCGCCAATGATTATCCCGCATCGGTCTACTGCACTAGGAAAAGGCTTTCTGCTTCCGCCAACTCCCCTACCCTGTAAAATATTGGTTTCTGCGCACACACACACACACACACTGCACTTGCAGGGACACCAAGTCCAGTTCCAGTTTCCGGCTTCCAGCCGTGCCTCCGGATATGACCTGTCAACTTTCAGTAGGGGTCGGTTGTCTAGGAATCCTTAAACTATTAGGGATTCTGTTCATCTTAGCATCATCCCGATGATTATCGGACTTCTTACGACACTTCACTCTCAAGTGCTACTAAATCTTGTCCTCAAACATTGCTGCCTCTTCTCCTACCGACCGGGTAGAAGCCTAAGAAACGACTATCACACATGTTAATGCCGATGGCAACTGGCAGGTTACAGATACAGCCAGCCACTGCTGGAACAAGTCCAGAGACTGTTTCTTCAGGATTTGCTCAAATTGGTACAAATCGGCACATCACGCATTAGCCAGAAATCTCCATCATAATAGAGTAAGATGGCGTGTTTGACCTCCGAGTCGCATGCAATGGTGGCGCATCCTTTTTGGGGTGGTCAATTCCCACCACACTGGTACCTATGTGCTTACCCGGACGTCTGAGCGTCCTGTCGGTTGAGCATGACAGCTCATCTTGTGCAACAGGATTACGGGCATTATCACCACACAAGCTTGATCATGTCAAACCAGCCAGGCGGTGCACATTGCAGGTATGCAAAGAGCAGGTACGAGACAGTGCGAACCATTGCTCATTTTAGTACCGAACGGCTAGAATCTGTAACAACCATGCTCAGCACAAAATAAGGAGCTTCCTACTAAAACCAATGACTGCAAACTGTGAAGAGACACAACTTGTTATGTCCAGTACTGAATCGGCCAAGAAGGCAGCCGAACGGTCCAAGTTACACAGAACATCTTGCGATACCCAGATCTAGACTCTCACCATGCAAGCTAGGATCTCGCAGGGCTGTTTGTCTCTGCCTGCGTGAACTATGCGCAAGCCACGAGGGTAGCAAACGAGGGGTTCACGCCTTACCGGCAGATGGCTGGGCCTGCAAGCAGACATTTCTGCTATCTGTAGGTCCCTATGAAAAAGCAACTCGGTACCACCAGTCTGCCAATGCATACGTCGCGGGTGCAACCTGAGTTCGACAGCCACCAATGGATGGCGCACAGATGTCAAATCAACAGGCCAAGGACTGCGATTCAACGTGCCAACAAAACAGGTCTTGCGAGGTCCAGCACTTAACACGACACAGCATCGATGAACTGGCTGGCTGTCTGGGTGTTGCGCGTACCATGTATGCTGATATGGTCTGTCGTGTCAAAGCCACACCACAACAGTCTGGATAGCTGCGTCTCGCTGAACCTTACCCACGGGTCGGTTGGCGCAGATTGGGCGTTCTTTTCTCGCGAATGACAGCATGGCAGCTGTCCTCACGCCAAGGGGTCAGCGGATAAAATGATACCCCAGATGGCGCTAGCAGGAGATGCTAAGGACAAGCCGCCGCCTGCTGCTGCTCGATCAGGACTAGAGCACTGCAGGATAGCCCTTGTCGGCATCCCAAACCCTGGCGGTGGTCATTCCCAGTGCTTTGGTTGAAGGGCGATCCCCCGGTCCGCTCCATCTCATTGGGCACCATGGTGATTTGCAACCAGGAACATGCTTCGCACCACATGTACATGCCCCCAACTGCCCAGCCCGGGCGGGCAGCTACTACGCAGTACACCCGTAGGAAATTACTCTGACTGCTGTAGCAAGCAAGCAAGCATTACGACGTCCGCGAGTGAGGCAAAAACGGACTACCACCACCACCCACACCCTCATTTTGTTTGTTGAATAGCGAGAACGGCCAGCCATCCAAACGCGGCAGCCCAAGTCGAAACACGCCGCGCTATAATCAAGATCATCACCAGGGCAGTATATGCCATTGCAACTATGCAACCGGCTTGGACTTGTCGTTGAGGGAGCCATCCCGGCCTCGCTTATATTACTCCCCCGGATGAGGGCTATCCCGCTCCCGTCACCGAAGCAGGTATACATCACCAGCACGTGGCCGTTTGTCACTCTTTGCTTCTGCTACAAAGCGAGAGACAACCTATTGGCATTTTGAGAGTTTCCTGGCTGCCATGCCCATCAGCAGCTACCGGCCCGCATTCTGCATGCCGTCATCCAGTGGCCTCTTCGTTGTCCACCCACCATTTCCAAGTCTGCAATGCCGATAACACCACTATTCGGGCGGCCCTTGACGGCAACAGCGGTAACAAATCTGGCTATCGTCCCACCTTGCCGGGTAGCCGTCGACGATGTGTGATGGTCAGGTGTCTCCCAGAACAGTATAGGGAGAACCCTCTATTATAAAAGCAGCTGGTCATTGCAACACCATCTATTAGTAACAGAGGTCGGCGTGGGGGGTACAGGGCCTAACAACCTCGCTCGCCAGCCCAAGCTGATAGAGTCCACACAACCAATCACACCTTAATTTGTTTCCCATAGGTCTGCCCACCTGCCCCAGCGCTGTTTGACGGTGTCCTATTCATCCTTGCCAGTACAGCACATCAGTTTCCTTTTTCCATCGACCCAAGGATCTCACGACATGACGCCAATCTACCATAAACTCTATGTGCAAAATGTGTAGGCTCGCCACGCAGGCTATTTTCCCATGAATGGCTGATAATGCCTCATTCGCAAGGATGCGCGAATGCACAACGCAACGTCTTCTGCAGCGATGCAGAATCCGGTCAAGGTAATCGAAGACGGCCTCAAGGCTGAAGATGAACTATATTGACACTGTCTCTCCTTATGCCATACCGTCACGAGTCATGGCCTGCGGCCCCGGCCCGCATCGTACAAGCCGGCTCGGCGACGATCCGTCCCGCCGTCGAGAAGGAAAGCACCATGAGAGAGAGTTTAGGTTCGCCGACTGCTGGACCCAGCGCAGAGACAGCCGAATAGGGACCACTTGAAAAAGCCCGCCGCAAAACGGAACCTCGCGCGAAATTGATTGGGTGGTCGCAATCATACTGCCCGTATTCCCCTGCTTTCGTAGCGAAGCTAACAGCCAGAAGGGAACGAGCATAAGAGGAACCCATCTCGCAAAGCGATTGCAGTGGAGTATCCTGGACGGTGTCGTGGGGCAGGGTGCACTCCCGTGCCAGTAAAATATTCTCCGCGTCCTCCTAGCGCAGAGACCAGGTGCAAAAGGGCATCAAGATGGGCGATCCATAGACACTACAAAACAAGTGCGCTGAAAGACCTACACCGCAAAGCCTCAAGGCCAGTTTCACAAGGGCTTGACGCGCTGAAGCGCCTGTTACCGCACACCAAGATGCCCCCGATGACCCCCGTTCGCCGATTTCCCTCGAGAGAATTAGTATCATGTGCTTTCCTAGTGCCCTTGGCGGTATTACCCCGACAACTGTGGTACTAGACTTGAGGAGTATCGTAGCCAGATGGATTTTTTGGTCACCATATGTGCAAATTTCTGATGTCCTGGCTGCTAGACTAGTCTACAAGATCTCAGCCACACAATCTTCGGACCCGAGGGAAGAGGCTGGGAGAGCGAAAGCAAGAGCGAAAGCGTCCTGTAGCCCGAGGAAGCCCCTTTCAACCCCAGATCCCGGTGTTCGTTCTCTGCCGCATGAATCGAGCTCAGAAATGGTATTCTGTCATATTTCCCATGCGTGTTAGGTGCAGATCAGATACGCACTTTCATTTGCGAGGCGTCCGGTAATCGAACCTATCGCGAAGCAGGTGTGCCTCGCGAGGTGCCTCGTCACCCAAAATCCCTGGTCAAATCGATGCTTCGGATCAATGGACCTGCATTTCTGCATCATTCATTTCAAGACTACTGTATAGAGCGTCTGTCTCTCTAAAAACACATTACATCGGTGCGGTTCTATCAAACAGCCACATGCCCATTGCCGTGTGCTTGGGAGACAATCGTGGCGATGAGACACACGGCAATATGAAAGTCTAGAATGGCTAACTCGATGACAAGGGGAGTAAACTCTCCGGCTCAGCGCCTGTCCATATTGTGTATGCAAGCCAGGAACACTTTGTGAGGCAATCGAGCTGATGAAACGAAGGATGAGATTGCCAAACCTGCTCGACAGACTCTCGTCATCTATCATCTTTCCCTGGAGGCCTTAAACACCTTGCGGACCCCTTGCGTGTTGGGCCTTAAGTGTCATTGGGCACTTTCAGTAATCAAAGTGAATTGCAGCGCTAGACTCGCTTCTGAGAATCCCAAGCAAAAGATTCTCATGGTGTAGCATCCTTGAGAACCAGAGGTTTTCTGTCATATATCATATTTAGCCCTGTGTGCTCGTTCAGCTGCCCCTCCTCCTAATTCACAGGTGTGCCAGGGGTGCGAGGTCAGCACGACTGGAGGCCGGGCTCCACTGAGCTGGTCCTGTCAGATTAACTTCATACTACCACAGATCTATTGACCGGGGTCCTCGACGGCCGCTTCAGTGCCGACCTACACATCACTACAGCAGCTAGCAAAGTGAAGTAACCTCCAACGGCGATGGGCCCATGCCACGATCGACGGCAATCTGGCACACGACAGCCATGGTCCTATTTTGAGAGTCTCGAGATGAAACGTCCCTGCCTTCATTCGCTTAGATCTCATGTGCAGGTTGCCAGAGATCGCCGGAGTCATGAAGCCGACCTACCATCTCAATGCCATCTCCTGTGTCCTGGTGAGGGTAGACCCACGGTTTCTACGGATAACCACCACGGTCCCACATTGACGCAGATGTCTCTCCAGCCACAAAGGCAGGAAAGACATGAGAAGAGCCCAGCTTCAGCCGCAAGATGCATAGAATAAGCCTTCTCGTCTCCTGATTCTTGCTTTCCATCTTTGAGGGTTTGTCGAGACACATAAAAATGCTGGCAGTGATGAAGTAATGGTGGTCTATCGACACCGCTCTGAAGTGTGATGACCTGTGGCCTGAGAAAGGCCCAATCTGCATTTGGGGCTGCCCCTCAAGGAATACCGGAAGGATGCCCCGGACGAATGATGGTGGAGGATCGAGATCTAGCATCTGCAGGTAGGAGATATGTATGGGAAGGAATTTGAGGATGGCGTCGTGTACATGATGCCGAAACGAGGTACCTCTCTCTCGCTCCGTTTACTCCCCGCGGCCTCCGATTCATCGAGCCTTCAATGTGTACTGCATGTATGTCACCGTCGACGAAGATGAGCAAGTCGGCTGAGACAAGGAGGTCATCGACAAACAATTGAGTCGCGGGAAAGCAGAGCAGGTGACAGCCACCTGTGGGGGGAGGCCATTTTGCGATCACATCTCCTCAACCACGATGAAAGGGAGAGTGTAAGAGCAATGGCTCGTGTAAGCAGGCAGTGGCGTCAGCATCCAACCAGCTTCAGCAATGGGGCTGCCTCTTGGTGACCCAGGTGCCAGAGACGTCTGGCGCCGCAACCCCCTGACTTGGATGTCGATCACTGTCAATCCGCCCCTCTTGCTCACACCACACAGCTCGCTGCTCTCGGCGGTGTTTCTCATGTCTGCATTTGCGAGCCTCGGGGTCCGGTTCTCTCTTGTTCGACTCTGTATACTGCATGTAATTCCTACTACCTACCTAGGTAGGCCCGCTAGGTAGGTTTGCTGTGCCGTTTGGGTGTGAGGCACTATCTGCTCGTTCGGCCGAATGCCATATTTGCCCCCGCTACAAGCCCGCAAGCCCTCTCGTCACTTGTATTAGTCTGCCACTAACAATAGTCCGAATGGGCCCCAGGGGCTGGGCTGCGTCAGCAGCCATCATCATATCGCACTGCGCATGCTAATTGCCTTAGCGACATGTAAGTCATTCGAGTAGACTGCGGTTCCTGGGAGATCCGTACAGTAGCGAGTCTCTCCATCACGTTTGGCTTGCAGCTTTCGCAGCTTCGGGGAGCCGCCTCCAAGCCGCATCCCATAGTCTTAGTCTCCGGACATGATGGCCGTGATACATTCTATGCATAGTAGGTGAGCCTATTCGCACCCGCTCGCGCCTTGCCAAAAACCAAAAAAAAAAATCGATATCTGTTACCATCTTGAAACTTTAGCGGCCAGGCGGATATCCTTACTCCTCGGCTATGTCCGGCCAGTCCGCAAAGTCGTCCGGTGTTCGAGGCCGGTGGCTGGCAACCCGACTCATTGACACGCAGAAGTACGGAGACTAGGTCCTAATAGCCTGCCTGCCTTATGCTGCCCCCCAACCACTCCCGTACGCCCCTGGACCGCGGCGGCAGCAGAAGCGTGTGCCTCTTCTACGTTAGACCTCTGTTAGGATGCCCATAGTGTGTCGTTAATCGCGAAAACTCTGCCTCTCTGCGCCTGCTAGATGCAGCCCTATGTCTCACGGCTCCCGCAAGCTGTTCCCCTTCACGGCGATGTCTCCGCTCGTGCGCTGGTGCCCTCTGCAACGCAGCGACGTCAGTCTCGTGCATCATGCTACGATCGAACCCGAGTGCTCGGTACGGCCTTGCCTCGAATCGGTCCTGGTGTTGACGCTTATTCCTAAGTGGTGGCAAGGGAGGGGGGGGGGATGCGAAAATGGGATGTTACCTATCTGGATGGTAGGCCAGATCGGGAATTCTCCAAGTAGAGGAGAGAATACGATGGAAGAGCTTGCGCGTTTCGCAATCTGTAAGGGCTGGCTAGTAGTCTTCAGCGAGTCATTAGCCAGATGCCGGCCACAGGGGAGAGTCGCCGCATATTCGTGATGGGAGTGGTTGTAGGAGGCGAAAGGGGCCGAGTTTGGCTACAGTTTCGAACCGGTCTTCTTGCATCCTGTTGAGCATTCTCACTTCTGTAAAGAACGCTTGGTAAGTATTATAGGCGCGAATTAGTGATGTAAAGCCCCTCTAGATCCTTTGGCGTTGATTTTGATATCCAAAAGCTGGCGGGAGTGTTTGGTGTTGATGAGGTTTTGCATGAAACAACTCTCATGATGCATATCCATCCAGTTTTCAGAGTCAGTCAACCGTCACCACAGTTTATTTATTATCTGGCTGATAGAACTAGCATGCTAGATGGGAGTCATGAATAGATTCGAAAGTTCAACTACGAGCAGTTTCACCTCCTGGACAATGGCTGGTTAATTACTCAGCCTAGACTCCTTTCTTACCTCGCATTTTTCCAAGACGTAGAACTCTCTAGGACCACAGACTCATGTCAATAAAGGACTGTGTTTTGCATGACAAGATACTAGTCTTGTGTAGGCCTATCTTGTAGACTGCTCGGTCTTGGTGCTACGTGCTCAAATAACGACAGTGATCATTCGTACGAGACCTCATGACGGATAAGAACCGTCGAATCTAGCCGGACTATAAGCCGATTGCATTGAATAGAAGAGAAAAGATCCAAGAGCGTTTGCAGAAGCGAACAACTCGCTAATTCCGTTTATTGCTGGTATTACGCCCTATATCTCCAGTAGATGCTGGCACTCACAGACTTCCTTGAATTGCTATACGCGACGCAAGGTGGTCAGATCACCTAAATATCTAGTATCTTATCTTCAAGTCGTATATGCCAGTAATCATTATCTAGAAAGACGTCTAGTCAGCACAAAGATCTGGTGGGTACTGTTGAAATCTCGATCTATCAGGATTAGAAACCCCCTGGTAAAGGGATACACGAGTGTTCATGAACAGTCTGTAGAGTGCAAAGGATCTAAAACGACAAGTTATCACACCTCGTGCTTGTTTGTATCTATGTTCTCTCTTTTCTCTCACTTATCCACGAGATTCCGACGTTTGTCATGCTGTTGCTCGTCACTGGAAGTTCAACGAAGTTTCGGTCCCGGATTTCACCTAATAAACTCCTCTCAACGGAAGTGATCTTTACGAGTCATTTTGGTTCACTAGTAGGTCGATATTCTCAAGAAGCTTCCACCTACACATAATTACTGATTTGGCGACTCCTGGCTGGAGTGAGACGAAAGCCATCTTCAACCAGGGTAGGTTCTTCATGACCGATCGTGATCCCTCGTCGTGAAAAGACCCGAAGGTAAAACCCAAGCCTAAGGATTTGACACTCTATGGCACGGGTTTAGAAACAAATGCTGTCATCACTACTGTAGACCTGTTTTCTCTGACTTACTATAGTCCGTCTGATCACCTGGTGCCTTGTAATATATGCTCTTCTATTAAGATGGTTGAAACTCTCGCCCTTTGTAGGAGCCATTTTTTCATTAGATGGGCTTTCGATCTCTTTCTTATATCCGGCGTAAGTAGTTAATGTCGAAGGAGTGAATGTAAACTCTATATAACTAGCCTATTGTAATCGTAAGACTTAGGTTCAATCTTGGTTAACCATATCGAATAGTATCTCTATCTCTGACTGGGTCTATATATATTCACTCGCGCTTACTTTGGGCAGAGACTGTGTAAACCTAGCTTGCTTGATATTTGTTCGTCCTGTCTTAGACCATGGTCTGGAACGTCCGTCAAGCCCGATAATTATGGTGTGAGGTATGAGGAACATCTGTGTATTGCATGATCCATATGGATCAATCAAGGGAGAAGATTAACCGCAGCAATGCCTACTTTATGAGCTCCTGCTATAATCGATTCTATGGTGATACGATAGCACGATCTGTGGACTCGAGAGGAAATAATATTACACCGCGGAGAAGTAGCAAAATGTCGTTGCAATGGCAGCTACTTCACAGCGCACAGCGATTACCGTAGACGTGCGGGAAGCACTGTTTATTGGAGTAAGAGTAAAGCCAAGTTCGAGATATATTTAGCTTGACTAATATAGTCGCTTGTAAATGAAGACTAGGTTACGATTCAAACGATAGTAATACAAATTGTACAAGAGATTCTGCTGAGTGTCGCTTTAACTTTCGTATTAGTACATTGGTTCTAGTCTACCAGCCGAGGCAGATAGTACTTGACGTTTTCGTAGACAAGGAAAGTGATCCAAGTTGCTGGCATAACCCTGATTACGCCCGGAACCAACCCACGATAGAAGCCTCGAACACCTTCCTCCCTCCAGAGCTGTCCGACTACTCCTGTAATGCCCCTTCCAAAACGTGACTCGGCATCGTAATTCTGTAGTCTACTGCGAATGACTTGATAAGGATAAGTTACAGCTCCGGCAACCAGCTTTGATGCAGTCGATATGACAAGAGTGGCTTCATTTGTGAGCCGGTCCACCCCTATTTCCACATTTGCAGAACCCTGCGCAGCTCTCCTCTTTGCGTGACGCGCAGAATACCACCGCTTGACTGGTTCATACACTGCAAACTGCACCGCTCCATGGCTGACCCCAATGAGGCTGATGCCTAGGCCGCGGTAGAAGCCCTTCACGCCCTCGTCGTGGAAGAGCTGCTTGGCCCCCGACCACATACTCGGGTAAGCGCCAACCGAGCTGCGGTCGGAAGAGATCATGCGCGTCTTGAGGACCCATATGGGGTTCGTGATGACTTGGACACAGGCGCCGGCAAGCCCGGATGCAACGAAGAAGTCTGTCGGCGTAAGATTGGCCTTGGATGATGACTCCGATGTCTCCCTCATAAGCACCTCTGAAATTGGCGCTGGGGATTTCAAAGTTGCCATCGCACGCTCAATGCGTGACTTGAAGAAGAAAAAAGATGCCCAGCTTGTCGCGTTTCCAAGTATGTTCGGCATAAGACCGCGGTACACGGCCGTGACAGGACGATCTGCTTGGAGAAGCCCTCTCATGACAGCCTTTGCTGTGATTGGGGTGGACGTTGAAGAAGCAGTGCTCCTGTGAACTGTCCTTCGGAATCAGTAACCCACACGTTTGAAATCAGTGGATGTTCAAGTCAATCTTTCTTACTTTGCATCCGTGTCTTGACAATATCAAGAGGGTGCACAATCAAGGTCGCCATGGTACCAGCGGAGAGGCCGGCGATAGTCTCAACGACGGCGGGCGACAGCCCTGTGTATTTGCCATCAGTCATACTTCAAGATTTCTACATTTGAAGGCTGAAAGGTCGAGTGGATGTTGCTTTCTTGAGAAAGCTCATGAGCAGAGGAGTTCGTCTGCCGGGGCTTGTAAGCGGTTCATCTGCGTCATGATTCGTCCATGACTTATGAGGATGCTGAACTGTTTCTTTTTGGTTGTGATGAGTATAGCTTATGTGAAGAGCTTTAGGTACTTGACTCGCAACCTCGTTCAATGACTTCTTCTACACAAATGAACTCGCAGAGTTTGGTTGGAGAATACTCTTACAAATTATCGAGATGGTTGATGTTGTTTTCTCGTAGTAGTTTCGCGGTGATTAACCGAATTTCCAGGCGGTTAGTCAAGGCTTTATGCGGCTAGCCGATCTCTCACTTTACGTCAGTGAGTATGGCAGCAATTCGACTCGCCAAGCTGCTGTACGCCTCTGTGGTGCTACAATAAGGGAAAAATATGCTCCAAGTCGTGAACGTCTCTGTGAGTTAGCATATCATAACTTAGTGGTCATTCCCCATTGACATCGGGTACGAGAGACCATTTTCTTCGCCTTGAAACGAATTCTTACTGAGCCATGTTCATTTGGCCATGTTCATTTTCATTGAGTGGTCTGAAGCTCGTCATTATGGTAGTACATATTTAACATGGACCTGTCACTGGTAGACAAATCTCTTGTGATATCGCTCTGACATCACGCCGTGGATGCCAGATATGTGCCAGATCTCAACCCCGAGCCGCTTTCTCCCTTCTTCCCCTTTCCGTATAATTTACACTGCCATAATCCTGCCTGCGCCTAGATTCGGGATTCGTCTAAGAAAGAGGGGACAGGAGTCTGCTGAAAGTCAGTCGACTGTTGCTCGAGATCTAGGAGACGTGGGCCTCCTGTGGCTGCGGAGGACGTACCTGATGATTGACGGTCGAGGCTCGCTGCGCGTGTATCCTGGAATCTTTGTTAGACATTCGTAGATTATAGAATTATTCGATAACCATCTCATGAGTCGAAGTCATGTCATACCGAGGTAAAGGATCAGGGGCAGATATCCACTAGAAGAGTTGTTAGCCATCATTCCAGCACATGCAGTCTTGCATTACAACTCACTAGTGAATGGCAACTCGCGAGACCTCAATGATCTTGCCGATACGCTCCTACAATCGTCAGTCAGCCCAAGGTGACCACAATGAACTTCCCAAATTGCCTACCTTGGACTCTTCTGATAGTGCAAACATCTTGGTTGTTGGGCTGCGCGCCGTTTGAAAAGGGAATCTCTCAGTCGTGACTTGACGAAGCAGCTATCCAACAAACTGATGATGAATGGCCTTGGTAGCGAGTATTGGAAACGCAGGACCTTTCGGGAAGGGAAGAGATGCTGGTGATGAATAGCGCGGGTTGAGGACGAGGAAGAGCTCGAGTCCCAAAAATTTAGGAGCACTCGGGAGGAGCTAGGGTCCCACTTTCCAAGGTGAACGCCTACGTTCACCTAAAGAGGACCAACCAGACTTGCGAAACTCTTCCACACCTGGCCCATCCCGCAAGCACGCTAGGCCCAAAGTTCTTGCGCGGCCGAAAAAAGATGCTGAAGCTCAAGCCAACCGCGATCGAGGTGACAGCGGAGGATATTCGGGCAGACACTCGTGAAGATTGTTCCTTCGGTACTTTCCTAGGTCCCTTGCCGCCGGAGTCTGCTCAAGATGGCGAACCGACACTGGTGAGTTCATTTTGTTTTTCACTAGTCTACAAAGCTCCCTTTTTCTACCAGTTTCCGCGCCTACTATCCCATCAATCAAACAAGAGCTTGATACTGACAGTTTTGCAGGGAGCAGAACAAGGATGCGACGGTGTATGTAGGGAACTTGGACGAGAGGGTGACGGAGGCTAACCTCTGGGAGCTGATGATCCAGATGGGTCCGGTGTACAATGTGCACATGCCCATGGACCGCGTGTCGCGCACACACCAGGGTTATGGCTTCATCGAGTTCGACACGGCCGAGTCCGCCGACTACGCGGCCAAGGTGCTCAACGGCGTGCGCCTGCACCAGAAGCCGATCCGCGTTAACAAAGCCTCCGCCGACAAGCAGAAGCCGCAGGACATAGGCGCTGAGCTCTTCATCAACAACCTCGACCAACAAGTCGACGAGAAGACCCTCTACGATACCTTCTCCCAGTTCGGTGGACTCGTTGCCCCGCCTACCGTCATCCGCGACCAGAACAACATCTCGAAAGGATATGGTTTTGTATCGTTCGACAGCTTCGAGGCTAGTGATGTTGCCAAGGAGACCATGAACGGGCAATACCTGCTTAGCAAGCAGATCACCGTGGAGTACGCATACAAAAAGGATGGCAAGGGCGAACGCCATGGCGACGAAGCAGAGAGGAAGCTTGCAGCAGAGGGCAAGAAGCACAACATCGTTCCCGAGCAACAGCCTCTGCCTCCGGCGTTCCTCATGACGGCTCCCGCACCCGGCGCTGTCGTTAACGGCGCTCCGCCTGGATACGTCGACCCTCTCGCTGTTGGTGCTCCGCCTGGCGGCGCCGCTATCCCGCCGCTCGGCATCCCGGCCGGGTTTGGCGCTTCTCCCATTCCCGGTGGCGGGCCCAGGTTCGACGGGCCTCCAGCTCCTCCTGGCTTCGGCCGCGCCACGAACCTGCCCCCTGCTCCGTCAGGTCTACCCGCTCGCCCTCCCCAGAGCTCCGTTGGCTTCGGCGGCCCTGTCGGCGACTTCCACCCCGGTGGACCGCCCTTCCGTGGTGTCCCGCCACCGGGCCCGACTCCTCCAGGTTTCGCTAATGCCCAGCCTCCACCTGGCTTTGGCACTCCTCCCAACGCCGCTCCATTTGCGCCGCCCCCAGGATTTGCACCACCTGGCCAGGCACCCCCTCCTGGGTTTGGCCGCCGCTGAGCTACGGCGTAATGTATACGGGCCGATGTCGGTGTAAGATAAACGCATGTTTTGTTATACAAGAGCAAGCCATCAACATTATGGATGGCCATCAGTTATCAGAGGTTGTCTGGACAGTGGGTTAAGCCTCCCTAAGCCATGCCGGCATACGGTATCCTAACAGCAGCACAGTATCCCAACCTCCATCAAGTCACGATATAGTCCATTGGGCACATCGCAGACTTCAGAAATGACCTACTTTACGGTCATGTGTCAGGGGGTGGATGGACTTGGCGACCGGAGTCTGTCACGGTTATGAAAAGTTACGGACGGCATGGCATTTGAGATACCCCATGAGACTAGAGAATCGACGAACCGGTCCCTTTTGCTATTTGTCTGCTCTGATTTGTTCTCACCTGACCAATCGATATCGTCCCTTAGCTCCCCTCATGTGACCTGTAGTGGTACATATTGCGAATAACCGCTGTGATGCTTTTTTGGGTCCCTTTAAATGAATCCTGCCGCTTTGCTGCGTGCTGCAAATATCTTACACTTTCCAGCCGTCTACGCATCGCCATTTGCTGCGGCCTGCTCAGGCTTGCTCTTGGCTGCCTCAAGCAGGAACGCCTCTTCAATGGCAGAGCGTCTCCTGAACACACGCGCCCATCTGTTGCCCCAGCGCTGGATCAGCTTGTTACGCTGCTCGGCGCCCTCCTGTCCGTCCTCCATCATCTCGTCCTTGCTCCCCGCCGCCCAGGCAACCAGTGCGTCCTCCATGATCTTGAAGAGCTCGCGCATTGCCTTGATCTCGCGCTGCTTGATGTCCTCGGCGTCCATGTCGACATCTTGGCCGTTTGCGGCTTGCGGGATCGGGTTCTGAACCACTTGTCTGACGCGTCCAGTGACCTTGATGACGGTGTTGAACACCAGCTCATATACATGGGCTTGTGCCAATGCATCGCCGCGAGTCTTGCCGGCGTAAGTGATGAGGGCCCACTGAATCACGGCTGCTGGGCTCAAGATGGAGTAATTCAGCAGCTTCTCCACGATGCTCACGGCAACGCCCGGATGCGGGCTCCAGTACGCCATGACAGCAGATATTATCTGTGCTCGGGCTGGCTCAGAGGCGGCGCCCGCATCGAGGAAACGATCCTTGGTCCTTTCAATGGCTGCCAACACGTGTGAGAGGGACTTTGACCCAACCCAGAGGACAGCTGTGGTGAAGACGTCCGTGCTAGCTACCAAGGGATCTATGCCTTGATCCAAAGCAAGTGAATGAATTCGCTCGATGACAGGCTGGATCTCCTCATCGGGAGCCTTCCGTCTTAGAAGCTGCGCAAGTTCTCTACCCTCGGCGGCAAATGGAGTCTCTGTAGTGGCCGCATATTAGTATCTTGCTTCGACAAAGGTAGTTTTTGAGATGAAAAACAAAGAAGACTTACGGTCGTCCTTGAACTTGAATTCGGGAACGTCCTTCTCCTTCTCAGGACCAATGAGGGGCTGGTAGGGCTCTGGTAGGGTATTCTTGATTCGCTGAGCGAAGCTAAGACGAATTTCCTTGTCGATCGCGCTGATGATAAACGCCTTGAATGGGTGAAGACTAGGCAGATACACATCATCAACCCACTCCGTCCACTTCCAGGTGAAGCCGAAGTTGCTGAGATGGTGAGCGAACCAGTCGACGAATCGATTGGCCAGCTCAAGGTCGATACGAACGCTGTTTCGGTAGAGGAATCTTATAGCTCGTCCCAAACTGGGCGCAATCGCAGCTGGCGCGATCTTGCAGGATTCAGTCAGTACTGAATGGTAGTAGACTAGCTTGTGCTCAGGACTGGGAAGCTGGAATAGCTGGGAGAAAACAGCATCCACAGCCACATCCTCCGGCTTCCAGGTTGATTTGTCTGCCTCGATATCCCGAAGTCGGTCAAAGGGAGTAGCACGCTTAATAAAAGTGCCGTCTGCAAAAAAGCAGTCAATATCGATGAGAAACCTAGCGGTGACATTGCGATTATAATCGAGAATGTTGATGGTGTCCAGCAAGACGTCCCTAATCAGTGACGCAGCAATGTTCGTGACTGGTGGTACAGACTCAACATCCTGATCACCGTAGACGGAGAAGAATACCTCCGGGAATAACGGACGAGGTCCGGCAACGACAGTCTCGGGGATTGTGATAGCTGGCAGGGCATGCTTGGGGGAGCTGTCGAGCTTCTCTTGTTGCTCAATCTCCTCTGGCGGCATCGTCCAGGGCCGTGGCAGACAGGCAAGCTGCCAACCATTCGCTGCTTCCGTCTGAAGCTGCTTCTGCAGTAGCAAGATGAAACCCATTGATGCTGCCGGGCTCTCTTCGTTCTCCTCGGGGATGTATGGATCGATCAAAGCCTGCAAGGCGTGCGGTTCTGAGGCAATAATCTCGGTCTTTTCCATGAGATCTGCAGCCTTTTGTAGCCATTTGGCGGAGTCGGTCGATAGGACGTATGGGATAGTGAGCAAGATGATCTTAACAAGCTCGGTACCAATGGTCTATAAACAGCTTTGTTAACCAGAGCTTCCAAAACAAAGTGCGCTGCGATTGCGATCAAACTTACATCATCCGAGTTGGCAGTTTGCAGGTCAACAGCCCTGGCAAACAGCTCCTCCAGCACAGGAAACACGCCATCGCCCTCCAAGCAGCCCTGAATGCAGGCTAGGAACTTGAGGTAGAGCTTGACGTCTCTCCACTCGCCCAGCTTAATCTTCTCCTCCGTCGCCGCAGCCGCCTTTGCTAGCAGGTCATCCACGATCTTGGCGTCCGCTGGCACAGTGGTATTGGTAACAAGCACCACGGCGGCGGCGAAGGGCGTCTTGAGAGGCTGCTCTACGACAAGCTGCAGCACGAGGTCGACAAAATTGTTCCGCACCGCCTCGTCCTCGTAGTTCTCGGCGACCATGTTCGCGATGCCGAGCACCTCATCGTGCCAGCGGCGCAGAGGCGACTCGGCCAGATTCAATAGTTGCTTGCGGATGCGCACATGGACGGGCGCATCATGGCGCCGACGTGGCCCTCGGCGGTCGAAGCTGTCGTCGTCATCTGTGGTAGGGATCTCGCATTAGCAACTCGAAAGTGCAGGCGCCTCGGCCACAGATGTGCCAATCCAGGCAATTTGGTGATATCTCCTGTTTGTCTCAGCTTCGCATGACTTACCTCGATATCGTCTCTTTCTTGGATTGTAACCACCACCACCACCACCACCACCACCATGCCTGCGATCGAAATCGGCCATTGCAATGCAAAACAATCAAGGTAGATGCCAAAAAAAGAGCGTGGGAGGTATCGCAGCTCCTCAAAGTAATAGAGCTATGAAGTAGTCTGATACCTTGCGGCTAGTGAGGGTACCGATAGCTCCTGGAAGCTGTCTGCGTTTGGACGTGATGGGAAAACGCGAAAAAGTGCAGCCGAAATGACGAGGCTCTGGTGGCCGTCTCACAGCTCTCTCACATTCAGCCGAGTCTGCTTTTGGTTAGTACCTACCTAGTGGTTTTCAGCCTTGCATATTAGGCATTTACATCTTGCAAGGACACTAACGAGCTTACTATGGTTAGCCTCAGGATGACTGCGTGGGTGGTCCTAGCGTCAACCAACCCCTCCTCAGATGCGCTTGTCTCTTTGAGTCCCGAGCCTTGCCGCCTTTGCCTGCCCCCAGACAGCCCAGCCCTGGGCTGGAAATTCTAAGAGACCCTCCATGCCTGCTTGAATCAATGTACGAAGGAGGATGGAAATGCCTGTGCGCACTAGGAGTACTTTTGCTTCTTACCCCTCCCGCGGAGACTGTGCTCCAAAACACCACTATGACGTCGCTTCCGACCTGCAATGTCCCAGATGATGGGGTCACTTACTAGTCTGCAGACTGACTGTAGCATCGACCCGCCCTGCAGAGATCTCCCTAGAGGCGCATCATCAAGAATCAAGGATCGGTTTGCGGGGAGGAGGGGGGGAGGCTGACACTATATCCGGG
This sequence comes from Phaeoacremonium minimum UCRPA7, assembly GCF_000392275.1. Classification (NCBI taxonomy): domain Eukaryota; kingdom Fungi; phylum Ascomycota; class Sordariomycetes; order Togniniales; family Togniniaceae; genus Phaeoacremonium; species Phaeoacremonium minimum. The sequence goes on along the minus strand of NW_006921460.1, from coordinate 186,344 downwards.
GAAGAGACAGCGATGGGCAGAGACGGCTCAGTCGATCATCGACGTAGTATGTAGACAAGACTGATGTTGCTCGCAAAATGTAGCCAACGATCCAAGGCTCGAGGATAGTTGGCGATTTGATATACACGTATAGAAAAGTCACGGAATTTGCAATTATTTGAATTGGAGACCGTTTGAGGCTCTGTGGAAGAATCTGTCCATTTCATCATGGTAGCACACAGCCAGGAGCCGTAGACTTTTTGGGTTTTTTCCCCTTAGGTGATCTGGACCAACACAGCCAGCCCCCATTTCCGTTTTGTGCCGCCGGAGAGCCTGGCCGTTTCATGATCACGAATACGGCACGCCCTCAAAGAAACAAGAAAGAAGTAGATAGAAATCTTTTGAATCATGCCAGAGCCGGGGGGGGGGGGTTTTGAGGCTACAGTTCCACGCCTCTACCATCATCACAGGGAATCAAGCCTCCCCTCATCCGTAAAATGCCCTGCCATCCCTCTGCAATCCGTCCAGCGAGCCCTCGTAACCTCATCGATAAACCTAAGATATACTCCAGAATCCCCTAACCACAGCGTCGCGACGAGTCGGATTCCAGAGACCGCATGAAACAACTTTGGTGTGTGTGTATCAGGCCCGGCAGCTTTGAGGTTGCCTGCCCCAAGCCATGAACCCCTCCTTGGACATGAGGTGTGAAAGTAAGCAAAAGCCATCTCGGTCATGTAGCAGAGAAGTCTATGAGTTTCCATAAATCTTCCTCATTGCGGCCTCTCACAGTGCAATAATCAATCGATCCGTCCTTCCAGAGGATGCAAGGCCGTTTTACGATGAGCTTCCGTTCCCAACGGCACGCTCAATCTGGACAAAACGCCTCAACTCTTCCAAAAACACGGATCAAAATCCCCGCATGTGTGGCCAGTCGTTCAAGTCGTGCGATTATTCCTCCCTGGGGGCTATCCTGGGTTCCTTCCATTAAAAAGTCGCCGTACAGGAACGAAATGGTCATATGCTACTGCCTTCTTGCAAAATCATAGACAAATCCGATGTCGGCAACGTTCGTGCAAGATGAACAGTCCAGAGGAAAGGATTGTCGCGGCCGACGAATACATGTATCATACGTAAAATGGGGGGCGATCAAACGCCCCTCAGTCTAATTTCGCCATCATTTCTTGCTTCGTCATGGGTGTGAAATTGTCAATATCCAAGCCACGTGCTGCGAGAACGGGTCTCATGTGTGGAGGCACCAGCTGGTGGTTTAGATGCGGAGCAATTGATAACTCTGATGCCACAAACATTGATTAGCTATGCCAAATACTGAGATTTTGGGGGAGGAGGCTAACCGTGACGTGAGAAATCGAACAGTGAAGGAAGATCCCTCACTTGGCCAGTCTGGTGCCTCGAGTCAGGCAATCTCGTGTTAGGATCGCGCAGTTCGTCAAAGAAAGGATGGACCATTGCATCGATCGCGCCCAATCGTTCCGTCGGTGTATATTCGAGTAGGCGCGCGATCAAGTCAATAGCGTTCGCATCCGCCTTCCGGAACACCTTATTGAACGGATGAGGCTTGATCTGAGGGAACTTGTGCTCCATGTAGTTCGGGTTCATCGTTCGAATCTGCTCTCGCGTGGGTGTGCCCAAGACCTTGATGATTTCCACGAGTTGGTCGATACCCGATTCGCCAGGGAAAAGCGGCTGTCCGAGCATCAATTCTGCCATCACGCATCCTGTTGACCACACATCTAAAGGGGGAGATTTATATTAGCCATATGAAATCCTGGTTTATGCGTGAAGAAACCCTACCAATTTTCGTTGTGTAGTTTGTCGCCCCGAAAATCAATTCCGGAGCTCGGTAGTATCGCGAGCAAATGTATGAAACGTTCGGCTCATTCTCCACCAGTATCTTAGCACTGCCGAAGTCGCAAAGCTTCAAGATGCCAGTGGTAGGGTCCAGAAGGAGGTTTTGCGGCTTAATATCACGGTGGCAGATGCCCTGGGAGTGAATATAGGCAAGCGCCCTGAACAGCTGGTATATGTAGAGCTTGACTTCGAGGATTGGCATGGTCGTCTTCATCTTGTTGAAGAAACGCGATGCTCTGTACACGGTCTCGGGAACGAATTCCTGGACCAAGTTCAGGTAAACCTCGTCCTTCTAGCAGATCATTAGCCAAACAATCGATGGGCACCTTTGCGACCGTTGAATGCTTACACGCTCGCCATTGGAGTAGTAGAAGGCCTTAAGCTGTACAATGTTCGGATGTCGCACGATACGCATGATTTGCAGTTCGCGATTCTAATTGCCAAATGGTTAGGTACTAAAATGATGGTACGAAAACCATGTATTCCTACCTTGAACCTCTTATCCTGGAGCACGCGTTTGATTGCCGCATCCTCGTTGGATGGCGACAGCTTAGTCTGGAAGACAACGCCAAAAGATCCGTTGCCAACGATCTTGCATTGGGTATACTGCAGGTCTCGGGTCTCGCCGGTGATGCCGTCCTGGACCTTTTCGCGGATGACTTCTACACGCAGATAATTAGTATCGCCTCAAGTAGCTTGGATCAATTGTTTGGGTCATTTCTTACCCCCCATCCGTAGGGTATTGAAAGCTGCCGGCCGGTTTTGTGCCATCTTGTGGACCAGGACCGTTCAGATGCTATCGTTCTTCCCGGGATTGGCGACTACGGTCTGAGGAGGGGTGAGGGGACAAAATGGTAACCTGAGGAGGGCCGTGTTGGGCGACGACTCGGCGTGTTGACGATTTGTGGCTGGTCTGGTATGTGCAGGCTTTCCGACTAGGTATGCCGGGGTAATGCCTCCTCAAAAGCGAGATGAACTTCCCAAGATGGAAATATGAGACCGAAGCGTCAATAAGAAGAAGAATTTGTTCGCTGGAGTCGTAATTGCTCTTTCGTTACTCGTTGCAGGGCGTACAGCCGGGTGGTGCTGGTGTTTTTGGTTGGAATAGTAGAGGAGAAGTGGGCGGGGTGAAATGCGGTCGAGAGTGTCGCGCGGGAGGAAAAGAGGTTCCCTCACTGACTGACTGACAGACTGCGACTTTTGAGCGGTTAGTTATGCAAACACCGGCTCGCGAGCTAGGGCATTTAGATCGGTGGGTTTAGCAGGATGGGGGACTCGAGGAAAATATGGAGATGATTTGGGTTGTGCAACCGCCTAGGGTGAAAAGAGAGAAGGATGGGTGGTGGTGGTGGTGGTGACGGAGTGGTGGGGAAAGAAAGACGTTGAGAGTCGAGGAAAGGGACCGGGACGCAGATGCTTTTTGAGATGCAAGGTGGGAAAGGGCCGCCAGATATTGCGGGCGGACGACAGATCAGACAGACCAGGCCGGTTGGTTGCCAGCGCCAGTGCCAGAGCAGTGCCAACGACAGCTACTACTTACTAGTGGTACTGTAACTAGTAGTGGTCGTGGTCTAGGAGTAGAAGCACACCAGGAGTACCACCACCACCACCACCACCAACGAGCCAGCAGTAATGCAGAAACGTCAGGCGGGGGATGGGATGGGTCAGAACAAGAGGCGCCTGTGGAATGGGTGGCAACCCAAACGACGACAAGCCTCCCGTCTTTCTCTCTCAGGATATACAAGGCAGCGCGAGTTCTGACCTCTCGGCGGCCCTTGACGCTCCAGCTCCAGCTCCAGCTTCAGTCTGTTCAGAGGCAGGGGAAGTAAATGGGTGCCTTTGTATGATGGCGTGCGCTTCTGGATGTCCTTTTTTTGCCTGCCCGGACACGGCTCATGTGGTGGATGAAGCGAGGACCAGAGCACAGGAGAGCAGCTTGAGAGGGGTATAATATGTGGATGTGAGCGAGGGACGGGGAATCAATGCGTGAATGTATGCGTAGGTAGGTAGCTGTTGGCCGTGGTGCAGGTCTCTGCCTGTCCGTCTCTGTCTCTAATTTCTGGTTGGGATACACCCATGCTGCATTCTAGCTGCAGCAGCAACAGGGAGCAGGGAGCAGAGAGCAGGGAGCAGTTGCAGCGGACTAGCAAATAATAGCCAGTTGGGCAGACAGACGCTGCTGATGCTGCTTCTTCTGCTTCTGGGTCTGATGCTGGCTGATGCTGGCTGATGCTTCTCAATTACGTGCTGCTCCCTCCCCTCCATGCAGCCAGTGAGGTCAGATGGCAGGCTCTGGGTCTCAGAATGGGACTGCATGTACTCCAAGGTACCCGATCCTCGACTCACGAGCTCCTGACCCAGGTTCAAAGGAGGGGCAACTACTCCCTGTGAAAGGCAACGGATGGGCTACCTAGTGTAGGGCAACGACGAAGAAAGAGTAAAATGACAGAGCCGTAAAAGGAGAAGTGGAAAATAGGGAAAAAGGGAGAGGGAAAGATAAAAATGCACATACGGAAATCTCGAAACTCGCGCGCACACACACGAAACCACACGGTCGTCTTACAAGGTCGCGGAGTGCAGGTCGATCCAAGTGGACAAGCGTTCACTTCACTTGGGGAAGCGTAGGAGGAGGAGAGAAGAGAGGAGAGGAGAGGAAAAGAGTAGTGGCAGCAGGCAGAGCTGAAGCTGAAGCTGCCGGGCGAGTGAGTCGAGGAGGGGTAACAAAATAGACAGACGCCTGAGGTATAAAAACGGTCGATGATGTGGTTGGTAATGCCAGTCCTCAAAGATTGAAGTGGTAGCTGTGGCTGTCGTCTGCCCTGCTCGAATCTGAGCGCAAGACAATCGAAGTCAGCTTCTCCCCTCAGGTAGGGCTGAGGCGAGATGGAGCTAGGCAGGTCGCGGGTCTGCTCGAGCCCAGGGGAAGAGTCAATCAAGGTCAAGGTGAAGGTGAAGGAGGTGGAGGGAGGAGACGGGATCTCTGAATTGCCTCGTGGCGGTTGGCTGTGTGCTCTGAGCTCTGAGGTGAAGATGAACGACAGAGATCAGAACCAGTCAGTCGTTTCAGTTTCAGTCCAAATCCCGTCAGTAGTAGTAGGTAGGAAATAATAGCAGGCAGAGGACGAGAAAGAGGGGCAGGCAGGTCGACACAAGCTCGAAGAGAGGCAGGGTAAGGTACGGTACGGTAGGTAGGTAGTCGCTTTGGTCCGTCTGTCGGTCGGGAGCGCGGTAAGGAAGGTCAGGTAAGTAAGGTAAGGTAAAAAAGTAAGGTCTACCTAAGGGTGGAGTAGTACCTGAGGTCACTCCAGGTAAGTAGGATGAGGATGAGGTACTTTGGGTCGTGGTGGCTACGAGGTCAGGTAGGGATGTAATGCGAGGTACCTTAGTTGGGTGTTATATGGGTACCGCAGCAGCGCTTTCGTGAGGTCGGGTTGGCGCCGCCTTCGTTTTAAGCGTGGTTGTGGTATCGTGTGATGCAAAAGAAAAAGGTAGCGTGTGGGCTGGGGCCCGTGACCGACCGCCTGTGACGTGACTTGGACAAAGCAGATGGCCAAAATAGCCTCAATGGCTGGGCTGGGCTGCCGGGGTCGTCAAATGCAGTCAAATGCAATGAATGAGCACTAGGATTTGTCCGAGGCTGGGCTCCAGTTACTCTCCTCATCTCCTCTGTTTCAAACAAATTTGAATTGAATCTCTCCACGAACACCTAAATACCTGTCTTAAGGTTGGAGCTCTCTCTCTCTGTCTTGTTTTCTCATATGCAGGCCAGTCGGGTCCCAAGTTACCTAATCTCAAGCAAGACTTAGCCCCTCTCCATGTCGACTCATGTTTGCTAGCAAAAGGCCACAACTAAGCAAATACATGGCCAGAGGGCCTGGTCCCGTCAGATGGTGCTGCACGTAGTATATACTTGAGCCTGTATTTGTGTGCGTGCGTGATGTCCAAACTCTGATCTGATCTGATCTGACTTAATCTCCTATGGCTCATCTCGGCTTCTATGCTCATGGCCCCTCCCCGTCTTGCCCACTCGCTCAGAGAATAGTGAGAGCAGCCTTCAGCTGGATCTAGCAGGTTCTTCTGCTGGATCATTGCCACCAATTGCTCTTTCGACCTTGATATCTCATCGTTACTGGCAAAGGCAAGGGCTGCTGACTTCCTCATCCCAGCGCCGTGGCAATTGGAGATGTGAGGCGGCGAGGTCTACAGCACCGTACTTTTTACCTACCTTCCTCCAAGTCCTTGCAGCACTCATATAGGTTTAAAGTGCACGCGGCGCCAGGTGGTCGAATTCTGTGTGCGTGCCATACCGTGCCCTTGTTCTTTCTTGGATACGTATGACGACAGGGAAAGCATACATACCATGCAAAGACAAGCAGCCGTAAATGGGAGCGGATCCTGGCTGGCACTTCTCGTTCCAATGGATCCGCCGGACTGGGGGTCCCAGTCCGTTCAAGAGGCTCCTCTTGCTGCTCATGTGCTCATCTGTGGCCCTGTGCGAGCCAGGCCCGCAGGCGCTAAACACTCGGCAGCAGAAGTCAAATCCAAGGACTGGCAAGCTTGACCTGCTGAGTGACCCGACGACCCTGCAGGGTCTCAGATTCTGTTTGTAGAGTCGCTCGAGTCTGTTGTTGGTTCGCCTGCTATTTGTGCGGCGACTCGTCCTCGACGAATTGGCTCCTTTCCTTGCCCGTTCAGCGGTCATAAACCCGACAATTGCCACGGGCTATCAGGCCCCTCAACTTGTGAGCGAGCAAACCGGCGAGCTTTTCACCTGAAGTGACTGCCGGCTCCCAAGTTGTGATTCGTATTGACTATCGAACCTGTACCAGATGGGAAGAGCCGAATGGCGATCTGAGCAACGCCGACTACGGAAGGACCGGTCCCTGCAAGCTTGGCCGCAGGGAGACGAGGAGAATCATCGGGTCTCTTTGCCATGGCCCACGGATGTTTTCCCAATCGTCAGGGTACCTCGAAAGCCGCACGCAGAGATGCCCGAGTGTTGGGCTGCATGGGGGCACGGTTCACCTAGTGAGGGCACGGCGGCCCGCTTCGCGCATGTCAGGATCTATACCGCCTCCATGCCTGAGACTACAGGGGCATCGGGACATGGACAATTCGAAGACTTAAAGATCGGTAGAACGCCCTCAACAAGCCCCTGGTGATTCAAAAAGACAATGGAGTGACTCAGAACTTCCCAAAATAGGGCTCATGTCTTGCTCGGACAGTACATTGACGGGATGAGCCCGTCCCTTTCGTCGGGTATCGGCATACAATGGATTTAGTTGTCTCCTGACACATGTAGACTTACCAAAGGATAAAGGGTGAGAAACGGTGGGAACTCGCATACATTGAATAGTCAAGCTGCGGTGGTCGTGACAGAGGAGCACCTGACAGGGGTGTGTACTTGACTGCCATCCTCTCACTGTGGATGGCTACCTCGTTCCGTCCAGAATGGGATCCTCAGGGCAGGTGCCCTCGAACTCTGTTCAATACTGTTATGCAAGTATAGTTTGATTTGAAAGCCGCCACTCTCTACTCGCGGGTGTCATTAGCGTAGAGCGTCGTAGGAGAGACGGGTGCCTCTTTGGGGTCAAGTCTATGGCCACCGATCTGGGCCGCCCGCATGGGCTTTCTATTTTCAGGTGAATCGCGAGCCTCAAGGGCAAGGACTATCAACAAGGCGAGCATGGTTACCGGCGAAACAAGCTCCTGAGACCAGGCGGCTACACTACTGCGGGAGCAAAAAACGATGTCGTCTGATCGGTACCACAGCAGGCGTGGACGCGGCAGCCAGCTTTGTCCAGCTCGATGAGAAAAGCCCTAAGAAAATTGACCGTAGATGAGGTACCTAAGGATACCCAAGGGTCTCAACCACAAAAGCGAGGTGATCACCTATTACCCGCATGTTCTGGTTTATTACTGGCGTGGATCATAGACGAATCAGCGAAGGCGCTTCCCGGCGCTTCTGACGTTTTCCCGAAAAGTCTTCAGATGTACGGACAGGGATCCGCCGTCCTCTTTCCAAGTTCTCCCTGGCGAAGAGCCGGTGCACCAGCCAGCCGGGGGTCGATGGGTTTGAGTGTCTCCTCTCGCCATGGTCAATGCAGCAACAGAGCAAGCCTCTCTCGAAGCTGTCCGTTCCTGCACATCGGATAGGTCGATGGCAGAACCGCCATTGAAGGCCCAACCATCGAGATTCTTGGAGGAAGACGTCTCGTGGGGCTTCTTCCCACTGCCTGGCATCTTCGTCTTGCTTCAATTGATGACAGCTCGACTGAATCCACATAAGAAGAGAGCCACGCGCGGTCTCCAGGTCTCCTCCAGAAAAGGAGGCCACCGGAGTTCCCACAGCAAGTGCGGGGCAGCAGAAGCGTGGCTACCTAGGTAGGGGTGGAGGGGAGCAGAGGCGACACCAAGGAGGTGGTGGAGGGGTGCAGTGGTTTGTGACGGAGACTGGAGACCTGGGAACGTGTGGGTGTGGTGTAGCTGTGCTCCCCTGCTAGAGGACCACTCGTTCTGTGGGTTCTCTGGAGAGAGAGTGGATCCCCAGAAACACACGACCAAGTTAACATTGGTAATATGTTCCCTTCGGCTGGACACCATGTGGGCATTCACAGTCATTAGCTGCAATGAGACGAAACGGACGGCTGGAGCCGGCCAGGCAGCCCAATAAGTAGAGGAAACGAGGGATTTCCAGGCATTAGATCCGCTGCGTAAAGGTATGGTCTTAGTGATGGGTGAGCGAGAGAGAGAGAGAGAAAAGACTGGCAGGGAGGGAGATGTGATCGTTAGGTGGAGAGACCAGACAGCTCTCCCGAGCAGCCGTTCTATCTTGGAGGATAAGATAAGATCACAAGCTGGCATAGGTAGATGGACTCACTCCCTGACACGCCTAAACTCAGCGATCCAATCTGCAGCTCCTGCTTGGATTCGGGTAGGCAAGCTGGAGGCAGGGTAAGCAATAGGGCAATGGACAATACCAGGATGCTCTCTGCACTGCTCCCTCGACGACCACAGCTTCTTTCGAGTCCCGCAACTAGACGGTCTGCCGTGGCCAACAGCCATCATCATTAGTCCGGATGCCGTGAGAAATGGTGGTACACATTCCGCACATTGCATCAATTGACTTTGCCCGGCACCCAATCACCAGGATCAAACACATTGCGATGGTGCATCGGTACCTGTGGTACCTGGCTCTGCAAGAGCACCTCAGGGATCCTTGGCCTGTTTCTGGAGCAATGAGAGGTCTCATGACCTCTCAGAAGCCACGCTAATCACGGCTTTAGGTTCATGTTGGGCCAGGAGCCTTACTAGATCTCACCACAGGTACCTATAGGAGGTTTTGGGAGCAATATCGAAACGAGCCAGCGCGCGGCAAGCGGTTTGACGGACGCTGGATCATTGGGCTTGCAGAACGTCGAAACTGCCGCAGCCGGCCATGGACCAGAGGTTTATCAATGCATCATCGGATCTGTACCATTTCGGGCCTTGGGCATGTGTGTTGTGATGGACCACCATGAGATGATCCAAAGGAATGAAGCAGGGTACGAATGTCACCAAAACCACCAACTAAACTGGCAGCGTGCATGAATTTGGTGGGTAATCTCTGTCACGAGGCTGTTCTGCGGTCCCCTATTGCACACGCAGTAGCTAGGCCTGTCAAATTCGTGCGATGTTGGGTTACCCTGTCCTTTGGAGAATCCAGTGAGATTTACTCTTTCGCCAGGGCAATAAGCTTTGATTTTTAAAGGGTGAGGATACCAAATGTTAAAAGCCATGATACTCAACGAGATATCGAAGATACAGTTCATTACTAAGTCTATTGACTTCTACAAGTGCAGTAATCCCCCGTTGAGGAGGTAATAATACTCTTGTCAAAGTAACATATCACCCTGGCGGACGAGTACTGCGAAGAGCGTGCGTAATCATCCCCTTTACCGACATATCTACCAGCCATCATCCATGGCGGAGCACAGACATCGGAGATTCGTTTATTTATTCCATGTTCGCCGCATGACCCTGGTATCCGCCAATTTTCTTAATACGCCCGGAAGCCCGTTGGAACGTTTACTTCCATATATGTACAATGTTTGAACTTGGGCGTTGGTTGGAGGTTCCGGTGCATGCCATTGCTTCAGGATAATCCTTTCACGGTCGGCGCGTCAGCTTCCAGATCTCGCAGACGAAGGCCCCAGCCCACCAAACACAACTTGACATGAAACTCTGTACCTACATGAACTATCATACTGCGCACTCGCAGCAAGCAGCCGGATATAACCGACATGTTGTACATCGGGCCAGGGCTCGCCATATCATCTAAAGCACAGGCCCGGCGCAGATGCTGTGAGATGGTCACACGGTTTGGTGCTTGCTGCTAGGTCATCGTGGCAGCATCGCCCCTGCTTATGAGCTGCAGCATCTAGACCTTGCGACATGTGATTGCCAATCCATGTGTCAATATCTCACCACGATGAAGATGGAACAAACAAAAGAAATGCGTCAAGATAACGACCGAGCTGCCGGTGAGCGGCCACGCCGTAAGTATGTCTCACTACCAGCCCGCTAACATACTCGGTGAAGGCGGGGTGTTGAATATCTAAGACAACAACCATAAAGTACAGTCTATTGAAAAGTTTCTGTGAGGAAGATCTGCCCGAGGTTTATTATCCCAAGTTTCGGAACTATCATTCATAGGATTGGATAAAAATAAAGAAAAGATCGAGAGGCATCTTAGATTTTGAAAGGTTAGACCACCACCTCATCATGGTCTTTTTTCTATGCTCATTCTTCCCCTTTATCTGCACACATCACTCATCGGTTCTCATATCCCAGTCATACCCTTTCTGTTGGTGTTTAAATAATGTGAACTCCTATACTTACCGTCTATTTACGACGTCTAAAAATGAATTGATAAGCCTCAGATCTCCGAAACAATGAGGTCTATTTCCCGTGATCATTTCATGTAGGATGAGATGGGATCCGCCATCGTGCTTCAAACAGGATGGCCGGGACCACATTCCGCCAATCTCAAACATCTCGTGATCATGCTTGGGTTTCCAGGCTGCATGCGTCAAGAACTCTGTTCATTCGCCCAGAGCACGATAGGGAAGCTATTGGCTTGAGAAGGAGGGGAGTCGGACACTAGCTCCCGGCAGAGGGATCACTTCAACCGTGTAAGCCTCCTCACCTAACATGCCCAAGTCACAACTACAGTCAGGCTTTCTTAAAGTAAGCTCATTGTCTATCGCATCTAGAAAGTGACTTCAAACGATCGAATTCAGCAATTTTCAGGAGCCATCACCATCGCTAATGGAAACATTGAGCCTCGAAAGCCTGGTCTGTCTTTGAAAGTGAGGCGAACAAGACGCCAGGATGCTAGGAGCTTGGGCCAACTGAAGCTCCCCCTGTCATTATCTTACATGTAGGTTTGGAAGAGGGGTCAATGACGGGGGTGTTTTGACTGTTACTTGAGAGGTTCCAAAATACTTGACCAGCTTGCCGTTTCTCCCGATCCATCGTGAGTGTGATTTCAGATCAGCCTGGGTGCAGAAGCGAGAACCGACGATCTTTAACTTCCATTGAACGTGTCTCCAAAAAAAAAAAAAAACTATCGTCAATATGCAAGCCGTGGTCATCCTATCTACCACATTGATAAGCTTCTTTCAGGCACTCAATCTGCCCGGCGGGGTAGAGTTACCTCTTACTTGCATCAGCCAGGCCAAACCTCCTTAGAAGTCTCCTCCCCAATTCTGTCATTTATGACCACTCCAATCCCATAATGCCAAATTCCATGATGCATCCAAGGCATCATTTCCGTCATCTGACGGCGCAGCCCTCAGCCATCCAGAGCCATGAGCTTATTGCACAGATGCTAAGCTATGGATTGGGTTTATCGGCCCTACCTTATCTCGCAATATGCCCTTCCCGGACCTCTTAGACTTTCGCTTTACTCATCAGAATGTCTTTTCTTTACGAGGGACTTATGCAAGTTGAGAGACAATGACAGACTCTTCAGCTTACGATCGACAGGACCTGCTGGGTTGAGTTGTGCCACATGTCCCCATTGGGCTGGCTGCATAGCCGTCGAAACGTCGGGTCCCGTGCAGTTCACCGGTTTGCGATCCTGGTTGCCTCCTCTGACTCGCTCCTCTTATGTGAGAAGGGTCGGGACGAGGCGAACGTGGAAAATTGGAGGTGAATGATTCACCGAGCACACCGTATATTTTTGATTCTTCAACGCCCTTTGCCCGAGTGACGAGACATCGAAGTCAGTTCTCACTTCACTTGCACACCATTACCAGTCACCGCAACACAAGGTCCTAGGCAACACTTAGAGAGCCACACGTTGCTCAAGTGCATTCAACAACCTGTTGATCGTTGATTGGCCGCGGAAACTACGCCATGCTGCTCCCAGAATAGCCGGGTGCTGCAAGCATGGTAGTACAGACACATCCAGACGGGGCAGGGTTTAATGTGCAAGGTCATTCCTTACCACGTGCGTCTTTTCTCAACTGCAGATATGCTTCTGCTCGCCAGCCTTCACGATGATGGCCGGCCGTGTGGTCTTATCCTCGCGGATTCATCCCGGTCCTCAACAGGAAAAAGCAACGACGGGTACCGCAACCGCTGCATAGTGGTGTGACTAGGCCAATACTGGCTGCGGCTGGTGCGAAATGGCTTTTCTTCCCAGCGCTTGCCTCGTCTAGAGCGGGTTCTGTCGGCTGTCTCTGCCGTTGTTACCTCCGTCTTCGTAGCTTTCGATGTGCCGTCTTTTGGTAAATCTGCAGCTGCAAACACCACAATCAGGCCACGCATGCCAAAGATACATGAGCCCGTATTCCTTTACGAAACCCCTAGACCATCCCGTAGATATGTTAGTCATTGGTCTTTGATTTCGACTCGTGACGTATTTTATTTTCTATGGAGTCCAGGATAGAATATGAACTATATCATAACTTATTGAGGACGCACTTTGAGACCAGAACTTTGTGATACTGAATACTGTGACTGAAAAAGGAAGAGGGTTTCAGTCTTACTGTATGTACAATTAGTACGGTCTATAGATTTGAGGCTCTAACAACATCAAAGGTTGATACTTGCTCGCTCTGATACCAAATAGCTGTTGAACCAGGGTGATCTTGTTAGGTATGATTGTACCAAAATCATTGTAGTCCCTTCACGTTGACTACTTGAGCCACTGGTATTCTCCAGCCATCATCCCATAGTCAAGCGGACACTTGCTACCGGAATGCCTGGCCCAAGCTGATTTACCTAGTGCAGCCCGAATAGGTCTCATATGAACTGTGCTGAATGTCAGGAGGGCTCGACAAGCATCCGAAACAAATGTTACATGCCTTTGACATGACCGCTGGATGGCTGTCTGTCGTGGTAGCTTTGAATTTAGATACTCCGTCCTTACTAGAGAGTCGTGATAATATACTTGGTAGAATCTTCCTCCGACGGGGAGGAAAGCCCGCCACGTAATGCAACTCTGATTTTGACTTTGATATTGATAATGCATTGCTTGTCGCTGTAAACACCTATTGATACAAAGATGCAAGAAAAGTGCGGTTAAGCCTGTCCAAGATGCGCCGGGCTACCGTTTCTCAACGACCCTCGAAGCAACAACCGTCCGCCCAACCCAACACCCTTTCGCTAGCCGAATCTGAGTACACTCCGGTTGGCTGCCCAGAGCCGTCCCTCGTTCTTCCGCCAATCTATCGTCCCTCGCCCCCATCGTCCTCTTTACCCTCACAGGGCCAGGTTGTATGAGTACTCGTCCTCCATGTTCTGGCTGATCCACAACACGACGCTGCTCAGGCCGACCAGGGCGTTGGCAACAACGTTTTCGACGCCCATGCCCATCATGGGCCAGTCGACGTGGGGGACGACGAACTTGAGCACGAACACGGTGACGCCGCCGGCCATGCCACCGGCCAGCGCCGCGAAGCCTAGGAACAGCACCACGCGCGCCTTCCAGGCGACTCCGGACCCGGAGTAGCTGAACGAGTCGGCCGACAGCCGCGTCTTCTCCACGCTGTTGATGATCAACATTCCCAGGCTGCTGAAGATGAGCGGCAGCCAGTCGATGAAGTTGACGTGCACGTCGGAGCCGTTGCGCCCGGACTTTGACCACACGGCGGCGTCGAGGAGGCAGTAGAAGGCTAGCGAGTACTATGTGAGGGGTGGTGTTAGTTTTGACCTGCTGGAGATCGGAGACGTTGGGCTAGAAGCATGAGGGATCCCATGGACAAGAAGCAAGGCTTCCTGGTTTGGCCGTCTAGACTGCCTACAGCCGGCTGGGAAAGGAAATCTAAGATAGATCAAAACATACCAGACCACCAGCTCCGTAGACACCTGCGTTGCGCGCCCATGCGCTATTCAGCCATTCTGGCTTCGAGAACTTCCAGAGACGCTCCTCCGACATTGTCTCGATAGGGTTGATCCAAGAGGGAATGTCTGAGGTGGGGGATATCTAGAGGTAGATTTTTCACCTCGTTTCGATATAGTTGACAAGAGAGATTTCCAAGCGAACAAATAAGACGGAGAAAGGAGGCACCAAGCAGCGGTGATGTTCGTGGTAGGTTGCGGTGTTCGTTGTATCAGGTCTGGGAGGCTGAAGATGACGACGTCTGAGCTGGCTTAGCTGGAGCTAACCCACCTGGTTAAGCCTCGCGAGCTCGGCACGTGACCTCCATTTGAGACCTGGATCTCAGATACCAATTCATATGGTAGTGATTGTGTAGTTCAATCTACAAGTGATATTCTGGGATTTCGGTGTGGCTTGCTTTATTGCGAATACCAGATTCGAGGTCTCAATTTCGCTTTATGGTCACGGAACAGCTACAAGGAAACAAGTCACTCATCAGTATTCAAATAGTTCCAAGCATCCACCTTGCATTGATGTGCCCCTACTAAGACAAAAGCTATAGACCGCGCCCGCCTCTCGTTTCTTTCCGATGCTGCTGTCTCTCAGTGCATGTATGCCGGACTAACAGAACAATGGATCTGTGCCATCCAGAACGCCGTGAAGGGTAACTCAACCTCAACTCCAAGTGTTGAAACCAACGATCCCCGTAGGGTAGGTGCAGGGTTGTTGTAGAATGCAATTATTGAGTCTTTTCATGCAGATAAGTGTGCCATCAGCCTGTCGTCCCCTTCCGCCATATTATACAGACAAGGCCACTCGCATGTAATATGAAAATGCGGTGGCATAAAGTGTAGCCTTTCCAGTGAAAATGACTTGCCGGGAAGTCTTGTAAAGTCTCCCGCTAGCGAAGTGGAAACAGAATCCAATGATCTAGTCATACAAGAGAGAAACGTTGAAATCGACTGGCTGACCATGGTCACGAAGGTAGGCTATGTCCCCAGAATCAGTATTTGCGCGGAATGTCCAACTTGGCCAGGAGACGGTTCGTCACGAGGCAAGAGTACTGATGATGAATGAATGCCAGAAACACAGGCTGCCACTTGTCGACTTTCTATGAGACCGTAAAAAAAGACGCCACAAACGCCGATCCGCTCCTGGTGTTGTAGTAATGCTTTTCAGAACCTTTAGAGATGTCGTTATTTCATTGTCGGAGCGTTTCAGATCTCAATTTCCTTCATGGCCTCCTCGATGGTGATAGGTTTCTTGCCATTCGCCTTGGGAGAAAGAGCCTCGCCATCATCGGATGCCACAAGTTGACCATTCAGGCCAGACTCCCGCTTGGTCAGCAACGCAAGCCTTGGCGCCTTCACTCCATCCTCACTTGGTCGTGGGGTCTCAACTTCTACCAACTTTTCAGGCTTCTTCACGCCATTTGACAGAGCAGCTTCCGGAATCGCTATTTCCTCGGTGACTCGGGCAAGCGGGCTGGGTTTACCGTAGCCAGGGCGGTTAGGGCTGGCCAAGGGAGAGCTGTTGCTCAGACGTTGCAGTTGTCGACCACGAATCTCGCCGCCCGGTTCGGTCGGACTGGCATACGGTGATGCGGAGCCGGTAGGAGAGGAGGCGCCGCCAGGAGCCATGGATCTCCTCTTGGCAGCGCGGCGACCGTACTTCTGATCCATTCGCCATCGCAGAATATCGAAGTAAGCTGGCTCGACACGAGTTGCCTTAAACTCACGCAGTTTCAGCTCATTGGTGTCCTCATCAATGAACCATTTACCGCTGTTCAAGTCATCCGCGACCAGAGCTACGAAGGCCGCCCACGAGCGGGCAACCACGTACTTGGTATCGTAGTCTCGACCAAACATGATGATCTGACCCCAATGGCCAGCGGGACCAGGCGCCAGGTCCACAGCCAGATTATTACCGCCCCAGTCGCGAACCAAAGGAACCCAGCCTGGGTGAGCGTAGGCTTTTTGAATGGCGTTCGGGGGCACGCAGTCCTGGCGGGCGAGGAGGTCTTGTCTCCAATGAGGGTTATTGGGCGAGGTCGGACTTGGAGCGGCCTTTGAAGACGAAGCCTCGTTACTCCCGCCAAATGCTTTCGACGGCACCGCGGGCTTCACCACATTTGTCTCCAGGAGGAACTCCTGATTCACTCTCCGCCACTGGTCCCATTCGCGGACAATTTCTTCGCAGTCGAGCAACATGGATCCAAAGATGATACCCGTGGGAATGCCGCCGATTTCTTGTCCGTCATGTACCTGCCAAGACTCCCTAACATCCTGAGGTAAAGAGCAGTCAAGTTGGTGCTCCAGCTCGTTGATGTCGTTAACGGTGCATCCTTCGCCTAATTGGTCAAAAAGCTCTGGGTAGTTCTCTTCGCACCATGCATCGATACGGCTCCAGGTGTGGCTCACGGGTGGCGGAGGAGGGAGGCCATCTTGAAAGGACTGCATTGGAATTTCACCAGCAGGACTATGCGTCTCGAAGCCGTCATTCGTGTTGGAGCGGGCATTCAGAGAACGCAGACCGGGGGAGTAAGGTCTGCCCGAACCAGGGCTCATCGGCAGCACGGGAGAACCACCCGCACCTTGATACGCGGTTGCATTGTTGTCTAATGCAGATGAAGAGAACCTCCCGGTCTCGTCTGTGTAGGGCGAGGTGATGTCGGCTCTTGATTCCGATGCCGTCGCGACTGAGGTGAGAACACCCATCCTTCCTCCCTGGCCAAGGGGGACATGTCGGCCTGTTCGGTACGGTGAATCGTAGGTAGAATCTAGCAGTGAAGTCAGTTTTGATCGCCCGGAAAGCTGTCAGGTTGCCAAGACATACGTCGGTCATAGCTGGTCATCGTGTGCCAGAACGAACGGAAAGCTGAGCCGAAGCTAATATAGATGGACACGGTCAGTATTGACGTTCTGGTAATGCATGGAGGCGCGTCAAATCATGCACTTACGAGGACGCCATCCTGGGCGACTGTTCTGCGGCGTCCAACACGTCCGTTCACTGGGTTGCTGAGCAAAAAAAAAAAACGCGGTCTCGATGCGTCAGGGGTTGGTGAAAGGTCGATGACAAAGAACGAAGGTTTAGAGAATTCGATCCAGGTAGCCTATCGTGGGGGAGCGATTGCGAGGCAAGGGGGTTGGATTAAAAAAAGAGCAAAAAAACGAAAGGAAGAGCGATCCAAGGGGGGACAAAACGTGTCGCGATCAGCTTTCAGAGCCGATCAGATCAGGGTCGTCGCGGGGGAGGTGAGAGTGGGAGAAGGGTCTCCTGGGTTGGCGTGGTGTTGAGGAATGCCCCTGTGTTCTAGGTCGAGTCCGACTGGAATCTTTAAGTGAGGCAGTGCGCTGCGATCCTTCTCAGACGCCGTCCGTGTTGGTTTTTGGCGCCCTTTGTTCTCAGCGGGCAAGACAAAAGGTAACGTTAGCTGCTAGTCGTCATCCGCCGTGCCATGCAGAGGAAATACGAGAGAACAAATAGTCCGTCCGGTCCACAGGATGCAAACGGATGATTCTCGCAGTGTGTGCGCTTGCCGGTGGGAATGGAAAACCAAATAACGAGTGATTGATTTTTCTTTTGATTTTGTTTGTTCACGAAAGACGAGAGGAGAGGAGAAGAGGAGGAAGGAGGACGATGATGTCGTTGAAGGTTGTGGAGAGCGAGATGGAAGATCAATTTCCAGTGATATTAGAGATTGGGGAACAGGCCATCCCGGGGAGGGCTGCTGGTTGGGCTGGGCGATTTTGGGGGGGCTGCTCCTCCGGTCTTCTGCGTCGTGGTCGTGGTTGCAGGATGAGCAGCTAGAATCATTGGATTCTTCCAATTAATTGGCACCTGTGAGTGGGCGGGCCACGGAAAGGGGGCAATTGAGGTAGCTAATCTTGGTGGCTGCGGAGAGTGGGAGAGGCAAAGAGACAGACCGAGAGACAATGGAAGAGAAAGTGGCAGGCACGATCCAGGGCAGGGGCAGGGCAGGCTGGCAGGGTGCCTGCCTCCTGTGACGCTGCAGCGGGTGGGCTGGGGGACCATGGGATGGATGTGCCGGTGATAGCGAGATACTTCATCTTACGCACGAGGTCGATAGTATCTTCAAGTCCTGGCTATCAAATCCGTGCTCTACCGTTGGTCCTGCATGGAAGAACCCTGGCCACAACGTCACTGAGCGTCCATTCAAGTTTTCCATTTGCAGGCTTGTCAATGAATCCGCAAATGAGCGGCCCCCCTCCCATTCGACATTATCATCGCCCCCTGGCCCAGTCCTGCTAATTCTGCTAACGCGGCCAAATTTCCCCCCATAATGATAATTAACAATCAGGTACCGTACTGTGCAGTGACCTCTAGATACAGTACCTACATGTAGGTACGCTACTCAAGATCCTCTTCCCGCCCGGAGCTTCTTCAGGAGAAGCTTGTGCTAAAAGAACCGCCGTTGATTAAAGCAATTACCTCGTTTGGCAAGGTCAGGTCCGCGCGGATGGCTCCTTCTAAACGCAACGGTGCCGACCGGGCCTGCCGTTAGCTGCTACCGCAGCACTGTGCTCAAGCTAAAACGTCGAAACCCCCCTTTCTCAGCCCGCCGGTTCGATCTTTTTCAGCACTCATGGATCGCTAACCCGAGTCAGCCCAGCGCTATCTGACTCGCCCCGGCTGGGTCAGCTTGCGTGTCGCGGCACAACCAACTCCATTGTTTATAGTACAGAGTCGGTAGGCAGGTAGGTAGATGCTGGGACACACCTACAGGCGGGAAACAAACAACTGAATCTGGAAGAGGAGGGGAGGGGGACACCATCCAAACTCTTCATCCAATGAGACCGACCGTTTCACAAGAAAACTGCCAGGAGGAGCTTCAACGATGATGGCGTCTCGGCTGCCCGTTGGTCGCAGATGCAACCTTGTCGCAGGCTTGTTTGTCCTGGTGCAGGTGGTGGCTCTCACGCCCAGATCGTCCGCTATCTCCTACAAGCGTATCTGCTACATGGTAGCTTGGGGCACCGTCTGATCCCGTTTCGTTTCTCAACGCCCCTCTCATGCATCATGGACGTCAACTAGCGATCCGCCAGCCTCATGCCTTCCTTTTGCCACCGTACCTACGCAGTAGGCCTTTTCCCAAGAAGCTCGACGAGGTAAGGCGGCGGCGTTGACACCTGCAGCCGTCGTCGTTGACATCTGTACACCGCATCTCCCAAAACGGGCTCGCAGACCGCACGATGCCACCTTGTGACGACCCTCTGATCCCGGATCGTGCATTGAGCGCGGTTTAAAGATAGCAATCGCCACGCGCCGGCGAACGGGATGCTGTAGGGGGCCGAGGAGCCACGAGAGCCTCTCGGCTTGTTATCACTACCGCCAGATGTGGCAGATAGGAAGCGAGGGGGCCTATACCTTAAGTTTTATTATGCCTTACAAAGCGGGCGGCGCCAGCACGCATCTCGCCTCCCTACTGCGTGGGTGGTATGGTAGTACCTACTGTAGGTAGGTACCCCGCAAAGTGCAGAGCGATCAGCAATCGACTGCTAGCAGGCAAGTGCGAAACAGATCCTCCTTTCGCGATGCTGTCGCAATTGGGCTTTCTTGATTCTCGACTGGAAGCCCTAGGGGCAGTGCACCGCCACAGGTCTTATCTGTCTGTCGAATTTTCCGCCCCCCTCGGAGCTGTGCTCCGCTTTCTCATGTGCTTCGACGGGCCGAGGAGGCTCTACTGTTGCGGCGTTCCGCCATGAACAGATGGATCGCCATAGGTCATGAGGTTCCTTAATAGCCGTGTTATGCAGCATCTCTCCGCCAACCTTGGCAGACGTGCATACGTCACGCATTGCTACAATGAGCATCCTCATGAGCCATTGGAGAGCTCAGGTCTACAGATAGAGCAATCGTGATGCAAGAAAGTCGTTACATGAAACAAACATATTCGCTGGCAGGTAATCGAGAACAACGGGAATCCTATGCATCAACACGTGTGATACGTGTGCAGGTATAGCACTTCCGTTATCCTCAATCCTAGAAGCCGCTGTAAAATGTCCTGTGATCATTGGCTAGAAGACTTGTTGGTTAGAGACTACTACGCCAGTCACGTTGTTGAGCCTCTATCGGGCCTAGAGTAACAACATCAAAAATATATTTTAGGTAGTCGATTTAAGCAGCAACTAGATGCGGCCCATGTTGGGGGCCTGAAAGTAGCTTGATGAATAAGCCCTACTGCTTCGCCAGACTACATAAAGGTGTACCATAAGCTCGTCTAATTATCGTCGTCGGCCTTATTGGCGCGACGTTTTCCTTTCCCCTTTTGGCCGCCTTTGAAATGCTTCTTCCCGGACAAGTTCATCTGCACATCCTTCGGATCGATGTCGTTTTCCAAGGCAATCATCGCTCTCGCCTTCCGCCCGGTGAGCTGTTTCCTCGCCGCCTCTTGACCTTGCTGAGAATACTTGTAGCTGAACGGCCTGGCCACATGCCCTGCACTCCCACTCCCCGGTCCAAAGAAGGTCTTATCTAGCTTCTGGGATTTCGACCCAGTGGCGGGTAGAGGAATGAAGTCGGGATCTGCCATAGACTCGCCATCGTCTTCAGCGACCGACATAGCCTCCATAGCCGCAGCTAGGGCAAGCCGTCTCTTTCCGGTAAGGTGAGAGGGGTCGTACAGCTCGCTATTGAACTCCCTCGCGTCGAGATCGCCTGGGGGCGGTTCACAGTAGAGGAGCTTTCCGTTCACGTAATCCTTCAAGATATATCTTGCTGCCCTTGATTCATCCGGATTGCCTTGTCCCTGTGTTGCGAAGCCTCTTGCTCGAGCATAGGCCTTTAAAAGCTCAGATCCCGTCGGAGTACCGGTACCTCCCTCCTCCAAGGGCCGTATGTTGATTGTGATACCATACAGAGCTTCTAAGAAGCTTTGTGGTATCCTCTTGGTAACCAGAGCAGCTGGGCCGCTGAATTCTCGTAGCTGGTCGATCGGGAGCACACCGTTGCACACAAGATCCGCTTTTGTAGTTGCAAAATTAGGAAAGACCAATCCAGGACAGTCACAAAGCACAACCTTATCACTGAGGTGGATAGTCTGGAAGTGCTTTGTCTTTCCGGGCGTTGATGAGACGGAGACCTTTTTAGCTCCGATGAGTGCGTTGATGGTCGAGGACTTGCCGACATTAGGATAACCAACAAGACCAATAGTGAGTTTCTGATCCGGGTCCTGACTGTCCGGCGCATGCTGCAAGAAGATATCCTCCAGCTCCTCGACTGTCAATATCCTAGTGTCCACATCGTCCTTGTCCTCCTCTGCGTCATGCTCTGCTTCGCTGTCGCCTTCTTCCTCGTCCTCTTCGTCCGAGACATCCTTATCCTCGTCTTTTGCTGGCCTGGAACCATCACTCTGACCATCAACCTCCCCCTCTGCATCCAACTTGGACTCGTTCAGCTCTTTCGCCATACTTGCAGAGAAAAATCTGTACGCGATCTTGGCACCCTTCAGGTAGGAGGCCCAAGCCCTGCGTTGCTTGTACGTCATCATATCAGCTTTGTTGATGAGTAAGAGATTCTCCTTTCGTTTATCGACGTCTTTCACGTATAACTCCAAGTCCTCTGAACGAAAGAGGAGGGGGTTTCGAGCATCAACGATCTGGACGATCAGGTCTGACCTCTCAATAACTCGCCATAATTGTCTCCAAACCTCCAAATTCCGCTCAAATGGTGTCATAAGCAAGTCGTTGTTCTCCTGAAGCTCTGCTAATCCTCTACGCCAATTCAAAAAGCTCTCTCGCTCCAGGACATCCAATTCGGCCGGCGTAGTGGAAGCATCCCAGTGCGGTCGTCGCGGGACAGTCAGCCTCCCCTTATTTTCCTTGTGTTTCCTCAGCGTGTTCCTCTCTTCTGTGGCAGAAAGAAGATAAGGATTCTTCTGGTCGGTATGGATGATCTTGACGTTGTTCATCTTCTCCGCTGTGAAGTCTGTGCCTGCCAGCTCCGCCGTCGCCAGAAACTCGTCGAGGGCGCCCTGCTCCGTAACGGAGCGCATTTTGACCCATGCTGCCTCTTCCTTTGAGTTCGTGATATATTCTTCTCCAGTTGCATGATTGATTCTGGTGACTCCTTGTTGTCCTCGTTTTCTATCTGAGCCTTTGCCCTTACCAAACCGGTCATTCATCAGCGTGTTGCCGAGCCCAACGGCATTCTTGGACTTTGCTTGCGGCATCGTGACTGTTGCTCTCTTCGAGCGAACTCTTGATTGAAATGCGAGTAACGGTCGGCGACCGGATATGGGATCCCCTTTCTTAAAGAACGGAGAGTTGTAGAGTGAGGTCGCAGGAAAGGAAATAATATTCCAACTTCCCGCTGAATAATGGCGGGGCAAAATTTCGATATAGAGAGAATGAGAAAACCACCTGCAAACCCCGCCAATAAAAACACCGATAAGATAACTGGCACGCTAGTGAGATACTTCTTTCATATTGTGCTTTAGTTGTTGAAAAAGGTTTCTAGCTAACAGATATCGTCCATGTCACTGTGCCCAGGTGCGCCCCGCCAAAACTTTTTTATCCTGCAGCATAATTCTTGTCGTGGTCACGAAAACCATCAACGCCTAAACGTCGTCTTCACAATTATCCCACACCACAATCGAGTAAATTTTCATAGCTCTGTTGTGAGACTGGCTCAAAATGCCCCGGAGAAAGTGGATGTAAGACAGATCTACTCTCCATTAAGAGTTGGTACTGACAGGAGAACCGCAGCGACAAGAGAACTGCCCAGCACTTTACGCTGGTGCACCGTCCGCAGAATGACCCTCTTATTCATGATGAATCGGCACCGTCTATGGTCCTAAATCCAGTTCAGAACCCAAATGGATCAAAAGTCAAGAAGTTGGATGACCTAGCGTCGGAGCTCGGATCTGATGCTGCCAGTATTCGGGAGAACGAGGGCGAGGCGGCGAACTACGGCATCTACTACGACGACACAGAGTATGACTATATGCAACACATGAGGGATCTAGGATCCGGCGGAGGTGGTGATGTAGTATTTGTCGAATCCACAGCAACTCAGAACAAGGGAAAAGGCAAACAGAAGCAGTCGCTGGAGGAGGCGTTGCAACAGCTGGAGATAGAGCAGAAGTCAGGCGATCTGCTGGATGAGGAGATCCTCCCATCCAAGAACCTGCAGCGACAAACTTATCAGTCCCAACAAGATGTGCCGGATGCTATCGCTGGATTTCAGCCTGACATGGACCCGCGTCTCCGAGAGGTCCTCGAGGCGTTAGAGGATGAGGCGTATGTGGACGATGACGAAGATATTTTCCAGGCTCTAGCGAAGGATGGGCAGGAACTCAATGACCATGAGTTTGAAGATACCTATTTCGACGACGACGATGATGGCTGGGAGTCGGACGACACTGCGAAACCGATCAAAGAGTTCAAGGACGACGACGTACCAGACCTGGTGGATACGTCAAGCCAACCTGCGGAAGGACCATCACAAGACTGGTTGGAGGATTTCAAAAAATTCAAGAAGGACCAAAAATCAGACAAAAAGCCGGTTGTGCCGGCTCGTTCAGAGATGCAGTCCTCTATATGGACAACCACAACGAATGGAGGCAGGCGCAAGAAGAGAAAGGGTGCCTTGACAAGCGAATCCGGCTACTCCATGACTTCATCCTCGCTCGTAAGAACGGAGCAGATGTCGATCCTTGATGCCAGATTCGATAAGATCGAGGAAGAGTACCAGCCCGATTTTGATGATGAAGGGTCCATGATTTCAGGTGTCTCGGGTATTTCAGGTCTCTCTTCTATGTCTAGTGTTCAAGGTCCACTTCGATCGGACTTTGATGGCATCCTCGATGAGTTCCTTGGAAACCACTCCGTAAAAGGCAAGAGACATGTAAAGAGGGGCAAAGATCAGACCGGAGTGCAAGAGCTAGATGAGATTCGAAGAGGACTTGGACCAGCAAGAATCAGATCCCGAAACGCTAGATAATGGACAATAGTAACAGGCTGCGTGGCCCAAGATACCTAGGTCATTATGACCTACAATAAAGATACCCAATCAACAAAAACGCTGGAGTTATCTCGCTCCCTAACTTAGCACCTTCAAGTGCCTTTTTCGGCCTTTGTGCTCCATTCAAGCCATTGTGATTTGGCCAAACTACAGTTGATCAATTGAACAAAGGCAGTTCAATCCACGCTTCAGTAAAGATCCAGCTTGCACTTGGACAGTCCCTACTTTCGCGAAATCTCTGTGCGAGACCGATTCGCAGCCTCTTAACGAGTTCGCAAGTTTGTCGAAACTACGCGCGAG
Source organism: Phaeoacremonium minimum UCRPA7 (assembly GCF_000392275.1). Classification (NCBI taxonomy): domain Eukaryota; kingdom Fungi; phylum Ascomycota; class Sordariomycetes; order Togniniales; family Togniniaceae; genus Phaeoacremonium; species Phaeoacremonium minimum. The sequence goes on along the minus strand of NW_006921460.1, from coordinate 161,842 downwards.
AAACTAGGGTAAACATCATCGCCTCGACAATAGTAAGGCACCGGTAGTTGATGCTATGGTCCGTGCGTTGGGCGGCTAACGGGGCCAACATCAGGCGGTCAATCAAGGCGGAAAGAGCAGATGCGATTAAGCAGCTTAGGATAGCTCTCTCGCTCGTTCCTTCTTCCTCTCTTCTCGCGATTTGGCGAAACGTCGTCAGAACACCACAACCCTATACACTTTGGCCGGGGTATCGCTGGCGATGTCGGGCTTTGGGTCAACGTCTGCCTTCGGGGCCCCGTCGTTTGCGGCGCCCGCCGGGCAGGCGACGACACGTCCCGCATCCCCCTTCAACCCATCACCAATGACCGCGCCTTCACCATTCGGCCAGCCCAGTTCATTCGGCGCATTTGGGGGCATGTCAACGACCACATCTCAGCCGCCACGCCAGAAATCACCGTTTGACCCTTCAAACACTGCGCCTAGCGTTTTATCGTCACAAGCCAATGGGCTAGGTTTCGGTGGCTCACCCTTTGGGGGACAGAGTACTCCTGCGATCCCCAACCCCTTCTCAGCACCATCCTCCTCAGCTTCGACGAATGCCCTCGCAATTCCTAATCCCTTTGCGCCAAACCCTACTACGGTAGCGACGGACAATCCTTTTGCCAAGCCGGCCGAGAACTCCTCTGAAAGCCGTCCAGTGTCACCATTTAGTGTAGCGCCTCCAGCGACTAACGGCGCGTCGAACCCCTTCGCCCAGGTAACTGGAAACGATCGCAAGCGAAAGGACGGACTTTCCGAGAGACCGACGTCAAAGCCGCATGCCCCAGTGTTATCTCAGCGAACAGGTTCTCAAGCCAGCGGCTTCGGGGCAAAGCCCAAATTGGCGAGCGGCTTCGCAAGCTTTGCTGACAGTTCGGGCAAGAAGGCGGTCACCTCACAAGCCATGAAGTCTTCTACGCCGAATGGATTCGCAAAACCGACGACGAGCTATGCACAGGCTATTCATAGCCAGCTCCAACGGGACGGTATCAAGCCTCCACGTTGGCCAGCAGAACCTGGAAATCCGAAGAAGCGAAAAGCCCTGGAGGATTTCAAAGACACATATAAACAATACCTGAGTCGTGTACGAACATCACTGATAAAAGCTGGCCTGGTCGACGATCCAGACGTAAGAAAGAGCCTGAGTGATGCCATCGATTTCAAAGGCATTTGTGAGGACATGTGCCCTGAATATGAGAAGGTATCCCGCATAACGGAACATGACGTCAGGCGACCAGAGAAAGAAAAGCAAGCAGATGGTTCCGAATGGGATATCCCCAATCGTATGGTCAAGGCTTTCAAAAGATCTGCTGCTGGTGCGGATTACCCTTTACCCATGGAGGTTCGTTCACCCGCAGCGCTTAGACGGACGGTGGACTATCTCGTGGACGACCTCTTGCGGAGCGATGATAGGTTACCCGCGCTGCACAACTTTCTATGGGATCGTACGCGAGCTGTACGGAAGGACTTCATCTTTCAGAATGCAATGACAACAGACGAACGCTTGGATCAAATTTACTGTCTCGAGACAATTGCACGGTTTCACGCCGTGGGACTTCATCTTTTGTCGCAGGAGGGAGTTGCTGCCGACGACTTCTCAGAACAACAAGAAAAAGAGCAGTTGGGCAAGACCCTTTTGTCGCTTATGCAAGTATATGATGAGAGCAAAGACGATGGTCTGGTCATAAAGAACGAAGCAGAGTTTCGGGCTTATTACCTCCTGTTCAATGCTCACGATCCCTTTGTCAAGCAACAACTTCAAGACTGGGGTCGAGAGATCTGGTTTGAGTCTGATGAGATACAAACTGCCGTTTCTTTGATGGAAGCTATGCAGAATGTCTTTCGACATCGTGGGCCTCTTCGGCCTACAGCACCTCTGACCACTGCTTCAAATTCATTCACCAACTACTTTTCCATTGTTGAGGACTCCAAGGTGTCATACACGATGGCGTGTTTTGCCGAGATCCACTTCACTGAGATTCGACGACATCTCCTTAAGACTATCAATAAGTCCTATGGCAGGGTAAGAGATCACCCAAAAGACCTGACTGCCGAGATTGTCAACAATATTCTGCGATTCGACGATACGAGCCAATGTATTGACTTCCTCGAGAAGCACGATATGGAGTTCTCATCTGATGCAAGCCCGCCTTATCTGCTCGTGGAACGAAGAAAGCACATTCCGAGTCCAACAGTCAAGCAATCACACTCAGGCCAGATGGTTGAGCGAAAACGTGGAAATCACTCACTTCCCGAAGTCATTCACTCGACAATTTTCGAGACTACTTCGCCGTCTAACGAACAAGGAGAGAGTCCAGATGGCATGTTCCTTCCAAGTGAAATTTCTATGGAAACGAGACCAAGCCAAGCAGATCAAAGTGACTATGATGTCACTGATGAAGAATCATCAGCATCGTCCGCTTCGAAACCATCGATAGTTTCAGCTCCAGCCAAACCTTCGACAGGCTCCTCTCCTTTCTCAAGTGTGCTGCCTCAGTCTGATACAACAGCACAATCTAAGCCGGCTTCGAATCCTTTCGAAAGCGCCACATCGCATGCACAGCCAAATGTAGAGAAAAAATCTTCCTTTCAGCCAGCATCAGGATTCTCTTGGCCCGCTAAAGCCACAGGATCAGCTGTAGAAGCAGGTATTTCATCGAGTACAAAGCCAGCATTTCCTCCGGCGCCGCCTTTCGCTCAAACGCCTCCCACAGGAGGGTCATCGGCACCTAGCGACCCAACTGCATTCTCTTTCCTCAACAAAGGCACAGAGCCAGTGAACCAACCTCAATCGACCAAGATTTTCGAGACACCAAAACCGCAGACAAACCCTTTCTCTAGCACCACGGCATCTTTGAGGAATGAGCTTAAGGCTCCAAGCATAACATTCACGCCACCCACCCCTGGTCGAACGAATGCTGAACAGCAGCAAGCTACTACAGCTCCGACTACAAGCCTGGATAGCTTACAAGATAAACCATTCCAAGGCCCCCAGACCACTGGTTCGACGGGATTGCCAAACACGGGATCTTTCACTGAATCACAATCAACTCCACAGCAGGATGGCATATCTAATATCATTTCACAAGCTCCACTGTCCGTGCCAAACATACCGACGCAAGAGAGTGTGCCAAAGACTGCTTCAATCCTCAAACCGGCGGCGCCTATTCAGCAGTCTAAGCCTAAGGATTTGATGGGTGATTTCACGAAGTGGATTGTCTTAGGAGATGATGGTTTGATCGATCAGTTTCAGGATGCAATCTTAGAGCATCTTGTACAGGGTGTATTTGACAGATACCAAGTGGAAGAAGAAGAACGGAAGAAAAAGGAAGAAGATGCGCAATCTTGGGCAGATGCTCTGAAATTCAGACGGTACAATCTTGGCTTGAAGTTCTTCTATCGTTGGAGGGAGATCACTCGAAGCCTTGTACGTAAGCGAATGGGGCGACAAAACAGGGAGGCAATAAAAGCGTATCGCGAAGCGCAAGCAGCCGAGGCCAAGGCCGCGAAGGCTGCCCGAGAAAAGACCAAGCGCAAGGCGGCAGAAGACCACAGTAGAGGCATCAACGACGCTACGAATTTTGTCCAACAACTGAAAGACCGAGCCAACAAGAGAGCCAGGACAGCTTCGTCACAAAGAGAAAGCTCCACGGACAGCCTCGAACATGCACTTCTGGCGAGTGGCGTATTTGCTGGTACCAGCAATGAGCGTGAGGCAGTCTCTCGGACGATTCGGGATGAATCTTTCCAGGCGCCTCCACATCCCTTCGCGCAGACAACTCCGGCTACGGCTTTTGCGGTTCCAACAAGTAGACCTAGGAATCCTCTGAGACCCGTGAAGACCGGTGTGTCCAAATCTATTGCCAGGCCGAAAGAGTCCGCCAAAAAGCGATGGTTGCGTGATATTGCCGCAGGGAAACATACCGATGGTACTGTCAATGGCCTTCTCAACCACAAAAGCGTCAACAACTTTAGTCAGTCATTGCCGGCTGGCACTAAGATGACAAATTTCACTAGATATCAAACATCTAGCCCGAGATCATCTGTTGGGCCAGAGTCGCAGGGGAGCAAACAGTCCAATGGTGTCAAATCGGACTACTGGCGCTTGAAAGCAAGAGGCTTGGTAGTCATGCCTGATGGCCGTGCTCTACATGAGTCTCTGGCCCTTCCTATGATGTATGATGGCGTACGGTATCCAGGAATCGGCGATTGTGGTCTTGGGCCGGGCAAGAACCAGCCGGCAGAGCCAAATGAAGCCGTGGATCTCGAAGGGAACACAACTGAGCTAGCAATGCGGCGTAGGAGCAGCCTGCAGGGTCGGACCAGCCAATGGTCTCCACAATCGAGCCTAGGAAAGGCGAATGTCTTGAGACGATCTTTACCAGACCCTCAGGCACCGTCACCTAGCGCGGCTATGGTTGACCAAACGCAGGCGGACGAGAAGGAGAGCTTTATGCCAGCCGATGTCGAGGCAACTCTTCGGGAATTCAAAGCCCTTGCCGCGGAGATGGATGAGGGTACGAGTTGGTTCAGGGAGCAGAACGACATGATGCTCAGTGGACAGTCACCCTTCGATCAACACAATTAAGAAGAAACGTGTCTGAGGACGCGGTTTATACTAGACGAGAATGAAGGATTATGGAAGTGCTTACTGAAATGTTTGAAGGTGGAAACTGTCTACGAGATTATGAGCTCACATTATTTGAGCACATTGTGCTATTGCATTGGAAGGCGTTCCTGGAAAACAGAGGAAATATCTGGCGTTGATTTGCTTTGGTTTTTGTCTGCGGATATACCCGACACGGATCGTCAAGGGCGGCATCATATATCACAGCGATTTGCAATGGTAACTTGAAAAGGAGGACACAGAATTCGCTGTAAAGTAGGACAAATGTCGGCACATAAAATGTGTTCGAAGCGTCATGTCAATGAAATTCGCCCCAATTGCGGGACAAATATCAAGCTCCCCATCGTGATTCATGTTGCAATGCAAATATGGCTTTCATTATCTCAACGCTCAATATACATATGAGCGCAGGATGGTAGTCTACACAATGAGGCTTAGACGATCTCGATTTCAATCGTGTTAATTTTTAGCCCAACTCCTGAACACCTGATCTGCTTAGCTCTAAAGACCGTCCACACAGATTCCTCGCCGAGAAAGATGGTGCCTTTAGGTGCGATAATCACCGTTGATAGTTCTGAATGAATTAGACTATGACTGAGAGAGAGCAGGGTAGAGAGGTACTCACATGTACTCGTGGCTGTAGTCGCAGGTCCAGTAGGTGGCTTGCTTATCACCAGTGCCGAGGCGCACCAGAATCTCTAAATCCTCAAACTCCAAGATTTCTGCTGCTCGGGCTTCGTCAACGAGCTCTGGCTCGCCGTTCACCAGGAGCTTCAGCTCAGCAGAACCATCCGTAGGGATGAAAGACACGTTCGTCTTCTCAGGGACAATCTCCGGGACGTCGTTGATCGGCTCACTGGGCTCAGAGATCAGGGAATAGCCGGTGGCACAGAGGATGCGGCCCCAGTTCGCGTCCTTGCCGTATAGAGCGGTCTTGACCAGGGGCGACCGGGCAATGGTGCTGGCAATCTTGCGTGCTGCCTCCTCGGACGCCGACTCGACCACGCGGATCGTCACGAACTTCGTGGCGCCCTCGCCATCTCGGACGATAAGCTTGGCTAGATCAACGGCAAAGTCTGTCAGGACGGCTTGGAACTTCTCAAAATCGGGTGAATTGTCCGAAGTAATCTCCTTGCCGCCAGCAGCGCCGTTTGCTAGTAAGGCCACAGTATCATTCGTGGACGTATCGCCATCGATGGTTATGCTGTTGAACGACCGGTCGACAGCGTGTTTGAGCACAGAGGGAAGGACGCTCGGGGCGACAGGCGCGTCAGTGGCAATTATGCCCAATAAGGTGGCCATGTTTGGGTGGATCATTCCGGCGCCCTTGGTCATGCCTGCTATCCTGTATTCCACGGATGGCGAAGAGGGCAGGCTGAATGTCTTGGAGATGAGCTTCGGGAAAGTATCGGTGGTGCAGATAGCCTTGGCAGCAGCCATCCAATGGTCGTGAGAAGAGCCAAGGGACTTGTGAGCCGCAGGCACATTGTCCACAATCTTCTGGATGGGCAACCTCTGACCAATGACTCCTGTGCTCATGACGATGGTTGCTCCGTCGTTTCCAACAGACTCGTCGGCGGCCCGTGCCATCTTCTCCGCATCCTCAAGACCTCCCTTGCCAGTGACGGCATTAGCACATCCCGAGTTGACGAGCACACTCTGGACGCCCTGGTTGCCTTTCTTCTTAAGCAAGTTCCGGCTGAACGTTACGGGGGCGGCCTGGAACTTGTTCTTGGTGAACACGGCGGCGGCAGCACACGGCCGATCTGAAGTGATGAAAGCAAGGTCCGGCTTCGTGGTGTTATTTGCCTTTACACCGACGATTGTACCAGAGGCGCTGAAGCCCTGGGGATAAGAGCCGCTGGTAGGCACATACTTCTTCTTGGCGGCGGGTATAGAGCCAGAGACGGGGGCCGAGTAGAACCTCTTATTCCGGATCTGAGAGGCCAATTGAGCGCCGGAATGCCTCAATTGGCCCCAAATCTTACCTGAAGGCGCTTCCATGGCTCGGACTCGTTTTGGGAGACGAATCTGAGGGTTTGCGAGGATAGACGGCCTTGTGAGAGAACAAGGAGAGTCACCGTGAGTGAGTCAAGAGGCATATATATCTTATAAGAAATGCACGGTCTTTTGCGCCAGTGCGTAGCGGCACCGGAGGAGTGCTGGCGCCCCGGCACGGCTCCTTGTACAGATGTAGTAGCAGCGCGCACTCGGCCCAGCCCACTAGCCAGGATAGCACTACCAATTACAGCGATCAATTGGTCTGAGCTCCTCCAAAATTTTCTTTCTCACCTCCACGAGGACATAGAGAGCTTTTTACTCTCTCTTTTCTTCACAAACCTTGGGAATCTCGATATCTTCCATATATCAAATCTGCCCTGTCCCCTTTTGTCGAGACATACGCTTGTCTACCGTCACACTGTCCCCTGAGAAAGAGAGGACTGCATTCTGCAGTGGTAAACCTCCTCGGAGCCCGCCCTTTTGGGCAAATTTTCTCGAATCCTCTTCACTGCACCTCTTCACTGCTTTCATTTTGAGCTCCAGGCCTTTCCAGTGGAAGGAGGGACCTGAAGCTTCAAAGCTTCAAGCCACACATGGCCGACATTGAGCTGTGTGGTGTATGGTGAATGGTGTGTGGCACAGTTGAATCTGCCCCGCCGCCAGCCACACTTTTCGGCAGGCAGGATTGGAAAAGCTCCGTCCAGCTTCCGTAATTCTTCACTTTCTTTCTGTCCTCTTCGCCCAGCTTAATTAGCTAAGAAAAGGACACAATTCACCCAACTCCTCTCCAACATCATCACCACTGCTGCCTGTCGCCCGCTGTGGTAGTTTTTTCCCTCTCTGTTATGCTCACTGTCAGCTAGTAACTGACTCCCTTTCTTCTGTTCTCATCCTTAAATAAGTGCTATTCTGTTGCGGCGCGAAACGCCAGGCAAGCAAGCAAGCTCCCTCACACAATGGCCGAAGTCATGGACGCCTACTGGCAAGCGCCACCCTTAGCGAGGTGAGTGACAATCCCTGGTGTCCGAGGATCTCGAATGAGGGCGCGAGGTGCTAATGGCAATTGTTACAGAACCTTGGCTACCGCCGTCCTGGCCTCGTCGATAGGCATCTACATGGGCTTCATACCCTACACATGGTTCTACTTCGATTATAGGCTGCTTTTGAAGCTACCGCCGCAGATCTGGCGCCCCGTTTCGTCCTTCTTCCTGACGGGCCCGAAGCTGGGCATCGTGTTCGACACATATTTTGGTATGGATCTTTGCGATATTGTCCGAACGACCTATTGCTGACATATGTCGGGTGACAGTTTTTCAATACACAAGCCAGCTTGAAACTGGCCACCCCAAGTTCCCGCGCAAGGAGGATCTCCTTTGGTACTTCATTTTCGTGGGTACTGTCATCATTGTAGGTAACCCTCCGCCTCTTGCACTGTCTTGCAATGTCGTCCACACTATTCCCGCGTGTTTCTCCTTTCTTGTTGTCCCTCATATATCTGCCCGGATAGTGCTACTGCTCCTACTGCTATCACGGTTCCTGGAAATGAGGAAGATTACCCCTGCACTGTAGGCCGGCCCGTCATTCGCAAATCCTAAAAGGGCTGGTCTGGGGTGTGGGTATGGTGGGATGTCTATATGGATGACTCGGGTTTTGAATCATGTGCACTCGGGTGGTTTCTAGCTCCCTACATCTCTTTGACTACATGTTTTGTGGCTTGATGCGTCACGCTCCCATGGATGTCCTGGATGGTTAGCTGACAGTCAAGCAGTTCCTCGCATCATACCTTCTCGGATCTGCGTTTTATCTACAGGCTCTAATCTTGGCCCTTGCATACACTGCAACCCAGGATCAACGTGGAGTCAAGGCCACTTTCTTCTTCTTCACAGTCCCCGCACAGCTGGTTCCAGTCTGCATGATGGCTGTGACTTTGCTGATGCAAGGTCCCGAGGCTGCCATGCTTCAGCTTACTGGACTGGTGGCCGCGCATTTACACGACTTTTTGACAAGGCTGTACCCTGAGTTTGGGGGAGGACCCAATTTGATTCCCACGCCTGCATTCTTATCGCGCCTAGTGACTACTCCTAGGGTATTGCAGAGAGACTACGGTACTGCTATCCGCGGCGGTCAGGGTGCAGGCAGCAGCACGGGCTCATCAGGGAGTGGTCCCCTGCCGGACTCGTGGAGGTCGCGTGGATCGGGACACCGTCTCGGGTAGGAAGTAATTTTGCAAACTTCTGTGTATAGAAAGCGCCGCATCATTGTAAACCTGCTACATAAATGTAACGAGCCAATATTTTCAAACAAGTTTATGCAATCGTGTCCCTCAATGTATCTTTTTGATAGAGATTTAGTTTCCGTTGCTTGCTGACCTTAGTTGCTTATTCCAGATGAGTTTCCGGAGGTCGAGCCAATTTCTCACTTATCTCTAAAATATTGCCAGTATGTTTGGCGGGCTGAGACTCATCAGCATCTTGCGTCTGTGACGAGCAGAAGACTCACCTCGCTACGCCGCCAGGGACATTGCACGGCTCACTGGCAACAAAAAAACTCCACCGCTTCTCCTTCTTGCACTGCTCAGCAAGCTTCTCGAGATGGAAGAGCTCTCCGATGGGACAGCCGTAGCCCGCCAGTAGAACTTCATGCAGCGACCAGTCCTTTTGTGTTGGCCAGCACTCAAAGGACGGCTGGTCGCCAGCCACAGCTGAGAAGTTCTCCCATATCCAGCGGATCATCTCTTCACTCTGCTCCACGCCGACGAAATGTGGAGGTTTCACGTCTTGGAACGCTGACAGCTCGGCCTCGGTCTTCAGGGCCTGGGCGACCATCCATCCTGTGTCTGTCGGTCAATACGATTCTGTGGGGCTGACAAGGGATGGGATAAGCACTTACCAGAACGAATAATCAGTATATCTCCAAACTTCACCTCCGTTCCCTGAGCTTGAAGGCAGGCTTTCAAGTCGTTTAGGGGAATGGGTGTCGTTTCAAAGGCGTCAAAATTGGTGTAAGCCGAGTCGTTCTGCTCCAGTCTCCAACTATGAAAGTCCACAAGAATGCCCCTTCCAACTATACCTTTCTCTGTCCAAGCTATCATCTTGGTCAGCTTCAAGGTGGCGGGAGCTGATTTGGGGATATTGGGATGTACCTTGGATACCATTGACTGTAGTCTTCTCACCGTTACTATCAACGCCATGAATATCCTCCATCGTCACGCCATTGTAGAACTTCGCCTCTTTTTGATAGGCAAAATGGCGTAAGCCATCCCACTGGCTGGACACCTGTGAGTTGAAAGACCAGAAGTCATCGTTGACTACTCTCGGTGGCTTGGGCCACATCTCCTGATGGAAAAGTTGTCTGTCAAAGAAGGACTTCTTCGCCTGAGCATCCAAGGGCCAGTTCAATGAAATCCTGTGTCGAGCTGGTCAGTGCTATCTCATTCCGGGTTTATACTTGAAGAAAGACTCACCTAGTACCGTTTCTGATCTCATCCTTTGCAGCGGATGCTACTCGCTCATTAGTGAGCCGATTCAAGGTTCCAAGCTCGTCAGCCTCTCCGTATAGGCCCCAGGCGGAGTGGTGTGGATCTCCTCTCCTCACAGGTAGGTCGTCGAAATTCGGAATGCCATTCTCGTTTAGCTTTGGCTGTGCCATTATGGCAGTTGTATATCAGCGATATTGAGGTTGCGGGGACCAACTTCTCAGTGATTCTCATACACATCGATCTAATTTCGGCGGCTGATGATAAAGTGTTACGCCAATGTCCATTTTGATTTGCTTTGACACTCTTGGTGAGGGGATCGTACACTAATAGCTCTTTGCCCGCACTTCGGGCATAGCTCACACGAAAGGCCGGCTTTAAAACGGACGTTTACCACTTTTGTGTTTATCCAAGTTGATGAGCGACGTAACACCCTATTGAGAAGCCAGTGATAAACAACTCTGTGTACATCGGGAAATTTGCAAAGACTCTTTTCCAATTGCCTTCTTCTTTGACCTTAGATAATGTCCTATATAAACCGGGCTTGAGAGCCTGATTCACTCTTTCCAACTGTAAAGCCATTACCTGACATCCACATTTGCACATATTACCAACAGTTGTGTAGAAAGCCTATTAATCATATTGACTACTTGCGAAGAGACTCAAGTTATATGCTTCGTATATTTATGTCAGGTGCTATTTGACGGGATGACTATATTACCTGTAATGCATTCTCTCTTTTTCCTTTCCAACTCGAGCTTCCTTGAACTATCGTTTTAACAATGGTCAATGCTCCTTCACTCATCGCCCTTCTCACTTCATCGCTGCGGCTGTGGGTTCGGGGGATACCACGGACCGTGAGATGGCTGCTGAGGCGGTGGAGGAGCTCCCTGTCCTCCATACCCGTACTGCTGACCCTCGTAACTGCCGCCAGACGGATAGAATGGTTGAGGTTGCGGGGGAGGGCTTCCTGACGGCGCCTGTTGTTGATTGTAATTAAACGGATACTGCCCCTGGGCATTGGGCGCTCCGTACACGGGACTTCCACCACCAGAGCCATGGAATGAAGGGGGGTGACTGTACGATGCCGCGCCAGCACCTGCCATATAAGCTGAGTTGTGTGGGTTACTGCCGTTTCCGCTGAGCTCACTGGTTCTTCCCTGCGTGTTATGAGAGAGCATTGAACCACCAGTGTGTTGAGACGGTATTGCTCCTGTCGGCGCAAAGCTACTGTTGCCAGTTGAGCCGGGTGCTGGGTAGACTGCAAAACCCGGTGGTGCCTGGTGCATTTGTTGCGGAGGGGGACTCTGAACGGTAGAGACCGTGGCGGTATCAGAGCCCTTGTTCTTCCTTGTCTGTCTCCAAATGACAAAGCCCAACAACCCGAGCGCAATAGCACCCACGGGAACTCCTACACCGATTCCCGCTTTTGCTCCTGTAGAGAGCTCGTCTGATTTCTCCTTGATTTCATACTGCATTGCCCAGACAACGTTGATCACGGCTGATGTTGGCTGGGTCGTGTCTGTCGGTTGACCTGCCAGTCCAGCTGTGAGCGTTGGAGGCGAAGCATAGTTGTTTAGGGAACTGAAGCACGGCGTTGCTCCTCCTAAAGCCGCTCCGTAGGGTTGATAGTTACTACAAAATGTCAGACTCTCCATATTCGCTAATTATCCCTATGAAATGGTAATGGTAAGCCCAGAGTTGAGTAACCAGACTTACCTAGGGCAACAGCTACCAGATATCCTGTAATAATCGGCAGGACAGGCGCCCAAGGCTTGCTGACCGCTTTCTCGGGCAAAAGGATAAGCCACATCTTGATGATTCTCTGAAGGGGTGCTCGTAACCACAGAGGTTGCTCCATTGGTAGTGACCGTGACTGTCGTCGTGAGGGCGACGGTCCAGGGGCAACATTCGGGCCGGTCTGACACGCAACCAACGAACGGAGCGTAGAAGACAGTACTGCCCGCATCTATCAGGGTGAACTCTGTTGTGCTGCACTCGCCTGAGAGAATCGACCCTGAGCCCGAGTAAAGGGGCGTATTAGTAAGATCTGGTTGCGACACAGGCCCAGTGGGGTGCACAATATCAACGGTCCTAGAGACAGTTGTTACTAGATGGATCATCCGCGGTCATTTCATCTACTTACGTGAGAACCAAAGTCAATGAAGTGAAGGAGACGGAAGAAGATGATGATATGGGTCCCGAAGACACACTTGGTGTTGTGTCTGTCACTGTGATGCCGCCACCAGTCATTGTAAGGCCCAAACTCGTCGTCATCTCGGTCGTTGTTGGCGCAGACTGTGCCGTGGTAGGAGCTCTAGACACGCTTGTCGTAGGCTTTGCCGTTGCGCTGGATTGCCAACACTTGGAAGCTGAGCAGACCTCTCCAGCATCGCAGTATCCGCCACCATTGCAACAGACAGAGCCGGATGGCATGCATCCATTTCCGCATGCAGTTTCGCCAGCGTCACAACATGGCGTCGAATCCGGAAGGCATTTTCCATTGCAGCAAGCCTCTCCTGAGTCACAATACCCAGCGCCATTATCGCAGCACACAGAGCCGGTTGGCATGCAGCCATCTCCGCAAGCCGTATAGCCTGCATCACAGCAAGTTGTGCCACTTGGAATGCACCTGGTTGGTGTTTTAGCAACACTGGGATAGTTTGAAAAGGCAGAGTAGTTTATTACTTACTTCCCGCTACAGCAATCATTACCTGCGTCACAGTAGTTGCCTAAATAATTAGATTGTAAGTCTTATTGTCGTCCTCATGAAGTCTCTTACCAGAGCCAGAGCCACAGCATGTTGCACCGGAGGGTATACAGTAACTGAACCTCTATTAGCACGATCTTGCAAAGTATGGTCGATATATTAACCTAGAATCACAGCATTCTTCACCGGAGTCGCAGTACCCGCCATCTGGGCAGCAGTCTGTTCCTGTTGGTATACAACCGCTCCCGCACGAGGATTCCGTTGAGTCGCAGCACGACGCGGAACTCTCCATACATTGGTTTGTGTACTGGGCATTATTGCAACAGTAATTTCCGGCATAGCAATATTTCGTTCCGCAACAGGTGCTTCCTTGAGTGAGAAAGATATCATAAGTAAAGATGTGCTCAAAATAGGACCGACAGTCGCCTACCGTCGCCTGGCATGCAACCATTAGTGCAGCAAGCCTCCCCTGCGTCACAATAGCCGCTATTATTTGTACAGCAAACAGCGTCACTAAGTGATAGCTGGGTCAGTCAATGATGATACAAGGAAGGCCCGAGAATTTGTCATCGACAAAGGGTGATGAAAGTGAAGAGGTATCCAATCAGGAACATGAAATATTGAACATATTCATAGCAAAGGTAAAGGAGGGAATGAGTGAGTAAAATGAAGTATATATATACCTTGGCATACAACCTGAGTGGCATGCCACTTCGCCAGCATCACAGGCTCTTTGCACGAGCAGACCCAATTCAGTCCTCCCACATACCGAAGAGACCCAAGTATGAGCAGATTGGAAGTCTAAAGGACCACAGGTCGTGCCTATACACTGTTCAAATGTGTTAAAGGTTGAGTTCCCTGACTTGCAGAAGCAATTGATGTCTGCAGCACCACAAGTCTTGTCGACACATGTTACCTATGTGAGCTGAGTTAGACATGAATGAATATCAAAGAGATAAAGAGGCTTCAGAAGTTCTCTTTATTTGATTGACGTACGCCACATTCTGGCTGTTACATATGAAGATTAGCCACAAGCTGCTCTTGGGATTGAGGGATATATCTTACAAGAAGCACTTCCGACTTGGCTAGTACTATGCTTGCCCAAGCAAGCACAATGATTGCGCTTAGTTTCATTATGTCAGTCAAGACCCTGGAATAGAACCGCAGCCACTGGTATCTGCGAGAACTATCGAGGTACGTTCCGAAAACAGCAAGGCTGTTGTCTCTGGATACCGAGACAATGGTCTGGAGTGAACATATAAATGCACGAGAGCTCGAGGATCGGCCGAGAACGCCACGCCGGCGGGGAGAGCCTCGCCTGGACATCCATTACCACGACGATCCCAGCCTGACGAGCAGCTTGCATCTGGTGGTGATGGTCATGAGGCTTGCAGTAGCGTAGAGGAGGAAGCGAACTCCCCTTGTAATTGGCACGATGTCATAGTCGAGCTCTTGGCGTGCGGGCTGGCACGATGAGAATTGAAGGCTGGCGATGGCAGAAACTGCGTAGTTTATTCTAGGAACCAGGGTCCTTTTGCTCCTAGGCTGATAAGAAGCTAGAGCTGAAGGTTGAATATGCAGGCTATCCCTGCGATTTACATTGCGCCTCGCGAGAGCCACCAGAAAGCAATTTAGCTACCCGACACCGCCAATCGTAGACTGATTTCCTTGCGGCCTTGCGAGCCACGTTCTTTCCGGCCAGACCAGCCCTTAACCGCACCGTTGTTATCGTCTTGAAAGCCTGCGGAGTTGTGGTGCCATTTTTGGGGGCGATATGCACGCCAACCCAATAGTCGTTGTAAGACGGTTGTGCATTCCTCCGAATCCCACATTGTGAACTTGGCCGAGGAGATGATCGTCTCCACAAAGCTTCTTCAGAGCCTCATGCGGAGTCATCCATTTGTGAACCAATGCAGCACACTCTTTTCTGAATAGGGTTACTCGCTCAAAATGAGGAAGCTCGTGAGCTACTTACATTTTGCAATCAGTTTTGGTACTACAATTACTACCAAAAGCATCCAAGTAGCATTGGCTCCTACCAGTAGCAGTAATGGCTATTACTGAGGTATATTGATATGACGAGAATTCGCAGCGATTCGCAGCGATTTGCAGGGGTAGTGTGGACATTGGGATAAATATATGCAAGTAAGGAACCACCACCCAGAGATGTGGCGTTGTCTCAAGTGCTTGGCTTTCACATATGTATGTTGAAGAATTCCTATCTGTCCCTGCATTTGACTAAAGCAAAATTAGATATATGATGGACGCATGTGACGGCTCGCTGATCTGCGGCTCTGCGATTCACATTTCATGTGTCTGTGAAGGAGGTCACTCGCACGGCGGCGAGGTCTACTTCCCCTGAAATGCTATTTGTCAGCCTTTAGGCAATGGGGCCGGCTTCATGCTAGATGACTTGGCCGCTTTCCAAAGTCTTCTTGTCTGATAAGTGAGCTTATCCTGTACCATGCTGGCCGTTTGTCTATAGAAACCGAGTGGGCTCAACCTATTGACTTGTGGACGACCCGTAATCGCCTGTTCTGTTCCAGCTCGGTCTTCGCTGTCTCTGTAAACATCGTCCCTCAACAGTATGGTGCCATTCACAGGACTTTTTGTAACAATTCAAGGACATCAAAAAATGCCTCCCGTTGCGTATCGATTTTCTGGAACCCGAGACCGAGAACCAGCGTTCTCTTATCCTCCGGACTTCTCATCGCGAGTAGACTTGCGATCTGAGCGGCATATAGGTGCCCCAATGTCTCTCTATCTTCAGTACCACCGCCTAGCAGTGTTTTGGGCGTGAGATGTAGAGACGGTAGTGAGCCGAGGTTTGCACTTGGCAATGACATTTCCACGGCGGCTGAAGACGGTGCAGACAAGGGCACCTGGACCTAAGCAAGCATGAGTTCATCAATATAGTGACTGAGGAGTCGAAATAAAATACCCATTGTGATAAGCGTCCTTCTTGGGAGATGGTTACAAGGATCTTGTCGGCGAAACTCATAAATAAGACCTCAGTGGGAACGTCATTGACAGCGCCGCTCGCCTGCCTTGAGGCAGCTGGATATGACTCCTCTCTGACGTCGGTCGAGGACTCCATAATTAGAGAGAAGCAGTTCGGAGCTGCGAGGTGGATAGGCGAATATTATGGAATTACAGTGCAAGTTTTTGAAGCCATGTCGAGCTCTGAAGGCGAAGAGATGAGGCACGGCCCACAGTGCATCCCTCTTAGCGATCTCGTACTGTAATGGGAGATACTAATCAGGCCCCACCGGCACTATCGTTAGCGGCACCTTATCGATAAAAGATTCTGCCACAGGCGGTCAAAAAAGTTATTTTGAACATCGCCATCACCATCCTACTCGATGCTGGACTTGGTGCTTCCGCGAAGATGTGGTAGTCAGCAGGCGTCAGATTAGCAGCGCATCATGGCCAAATTTGTTCGTCGCCAGAGAAAGCACAAAGTCCTCGCTCGCGAGAAAGCGCGTGAAAATGGTACGCATGATGCGACTGAACAGGACTCTAACGTCCAGGAGATACTACCGGCACAGGTGAGGGAAAGGGAGGAGAGAAAAGCTCGGCTGAAGGATGAATTGGGAGGCCAAGGAGTCAAAGTTAGCAGCAAAAAAGCTAAGCGGTTTGACAAATATGTTGAGAACAAGCTCAAGAAAGACGAGACCAGGGAGCTTCTCGCCAAACTTGCTGAAAGCAAGATCGACACGAGTCTTTTGAGCAGCACTAAAACTCTGGGAAGGGGGCGATTAACGAAACGAGAGGAACTTGGTCGCGCCCTTAAGCAACATAATGCTGGTATCGCGACGGATGATGGTATCAAAGGGCTGCTCTTCCAAGAAAGACTAGATGTGGGTGATGAACCTGCATCTTCATCAGATTCTGAAGAACAACCCGAGATAAAATCTCACTCACCCATCACCGCGCCAGCGGTAGTTGCCACAACTGCGCTGACGATCACCAATTCTGAAAAGGTCTCCTCAGCTGGCTCTGGTCTAAAACGCCCCCTGCAGTTGGATGATGACGGTCGTCCAAAACTTCAAAAGAGACAGAAGCGTGGCGGTGTCAAATCAAAGATATCCATTCTCCAACCCGAAGAAGTAGAGAATTCAGGCTCTGACGAGTGGAGCGGGTTCAGCTCAGAGAGCGACAGTGATGACATGGACCAGGACGAGACCTCAGTTGCCGGTGATTCAAAAGAAAATGTATCTGGAAATGAATCTACTGAGGAGGATGATGATTCTAGCAAGGAAAACTCGAGCGATGAGAGCGGCAGCGAGGAATCCGAGTCCGGGTCAGGAGACGACGAGGCAGAAGATGATGAACAAAAATCGAACAAGAAAGAGAGATCCTCTGCTTTCAAAGCCTGGGCTCACCAGCAAAGGAACGAGGCTTTAGGATACCAGCCAATGGATTCGGAATCACAGATACTACACATACCAAAGCCAGCAAATTTCGAACCCAGACCGGTTGAGCAAGATCCTCTTCCGATGGAGTTGCTACCGACAAAGAACACGAGCCGTAAAGCTTATAGCGTTACGGTGACCCGGCCACCCGATATTCAAGCTGCCAGGCTGCAGCTACCGGTTGTTGCTGAGGAGCAGAGGATCATGGAAGCAATTCATAATCATGACATTGTGGTGGTGTGTGGTGCGACTGGCTCTGGTAAAACAACACAAGTTCCTCAATTCCTGTATGAAGCGGGTTACGGCTCTCCTGACTCTCCAATGCCCGGTATGATCGGTATCACGCAGCCCCGGCGAGTTGCGGCCGTCAGCATGTCCAAGCGTGTGGGTCAGGAGCTGGGTGACCATTCTCACAGGGTGGCATACCAGATCCGGTTCGAAGGCACTGTTGATCCGAAGACATCCTTGAAATTTATGACAGATGGCGTGCTCCTTCGTGAGGTTGCGCAAGATATTGCGCTGAGAAAATACTCGGCAATTATTGTTGACGAGGCACACGAGAGGAGTGTGAACACCGATATTCTGATTGGCATGTTGAGCAGAGTTGTCAAGTTGCGGAGCGATATGGCTAAGGAGGACACTACAATACGACCACTCAAACTTGTCATCATGTCTGCTACGCTGAGAGTTGAGGAGCTGACTGAAAATCCAAATTTATTCTCGACTCCTCCGCCAGTTCTGCAGGTAGAGGGGAAACAGTTCGATGTCACCATACATTGGGCGCGAAGAACACATCACGATTACGTAGAGGAAGCGTACAAAAAGATATGTAGAGGCCATCGAAAACTGCCACCTGGGGGCTTTCTTGTTTTCCTCACGGGACAAAATGAGATTATACAACTAATGAAACGACTAAGGACGGAATTTACTGGAATGGACACTGTAACTGGACCAAAAGTACGGATTCCAACAAGCCAAGCACCTATAGAGGCTGAAGACATCGACTTCGGGGACATCGATGATAGAGGAGTTCAAGATTTTGACGATGAGCCACCATCTGACGAAGAAGTAGAAGATGAGGACGCCGAGTTTGATATACCTGAGGAAGAAACCGGGACTGGTCCTTCACGAATGCAGGTTCTTCCCCTTTACTCGCTTTTGCCGACAAAGGAGCAATTGCGCGTGTTTGAACCGCCTCCAGATGGGTCGCGCCAAGTTATCATTGCGACAAATGTCGCAGAGACTAGTTTGACGATTCCTGGAATAAGATACGTCTTTGATTGCGGTCGTTCCAAGGAGAGACGATACGACCGCATCACTGGAGTCCAGACTTTCGAGATTGGTTGGATCAGCAAAGCGAGCGCGAAACAAAGGCGTGGCCGTGCCGGTCGAACAGGCCCTGGTCATTGGTATCCGCTATATTCTTCGGCTGTCTACGAAAGGGATTTCCCCGAGTTTGGTGATCCGGAGCTTTTGCGAATGCCGATTGAGGGGGTAGTCCTCCAGTTGAAGGCCATGAATTTGGAGAACGTGGTCAACTTCCCTTTCCCGACACGCCCGAGCCGGGAGAGTCTGATAAAGGCTGAGAAACTCCTAACATATCTATCTGCAATCACAGGGGAAGGGAAGGCTACCCAAATTGGAGCTACAATGTCCATCTTCCCCTTGTCTCCTCGGTTTGCTAGAATCATACTTGTTGGACACCTTCATGATTGCCTGCCCTACACCATTGCTTTGGTGGCTGGACTGTCAGCTCCAGATTTCTTTATACCAGAGCATGAAGCCATCCCGGCCTTGCCAGCCGATGACGGGGAATCGATCCGCACTCCAGCAGATATTGCTGCCGAAAACGAGCATGCCAACAAGAAACGAGCGTACAATGCGACCCACAAGAACTTTTGCTTTCTTGACGACAGATCAGATGCAATCAAGCTTCT
This sequence comes from Phaeoacremonium minimum UCRPA7, assembly GCF_000392275.1. Classification (NCBI taxonomy): domain Eukaryota; kingdom Fungi; phylum Ascomycota; class Sordariomycetes; order Togniniales; family Togniniaceae; genus Phaeoacremonium; species Phaeoacremonium minimum. The sequence continues at coordinate 142,656 of NW_006921460.1, read as the reverse complement.
CCAAGTTGTGGGTGAGTTTGCGCATGAGCCTACTGAAGAATGGAGCAAAGACCACTTTGTGCGCTTCAAGATCTTGAAGGAGATTCAGCAACTTCGACGGCAAATTGTCGACCTGCTGAGAACCAACATCCCTAACTTTGAAGGTCTCGCCTTCCAGGACAAGCTTGATCCACCGTCGTCGAAGCAAGTGACAGCTCTGAAACAGATGGTTGCTGCTGGCTTCATTGACCAGGTCGCCATACGGGCTGACAAGTCACCCAATCCGCCAGAGGAATGGAGGAAGCCCCGTCGTGCCATCGACGTCTCTTATCTGCCCCTCATGCCCCTTGACGTTGGCAAATCGGCAGATATTACGGAGAGAATGGTTTATATCCACCCGTCATCCCCGCTAGCACACTTGAGCCCTGCAGAGTGTCCCGAGTATATTGTTTACTCCTATCTTCAGAGAGGGCAGGCGTCTGGAGCGGAAGGCGAGAAGAAGGCAAGAACGAGGATGCACGCTCTCACGGATATCACGGGCGGACAACTCGCGGCACTTGCCAAGGGCACCCCACTGATCAGCTATGGGAAGCCCATTAAGGAAGTCAAGGGCTCCGAGTCAGAAGATGGGCGTGTAAGAGAAGTATGGGTCGTACCGTATCTGAGAGCTGAAGGCGTGGGAGGCATGGGTTGGCCTCTGCCTGCTAGGAAGGTCAAGCAACGGAAACTCGCCGGTAAAGGGTGGGTTGTGGAATGAGGTATAATATGAACCAAGACTGCCAATTACAAAATCTATAGCTGGCAGATTTAACGAACTATATCAAACTGCGTATTGTTTGACACGTCTATGCTTTATAGTGGGTGCCAATGACATTCGATTGGTGATATTGACTAAAATGGAGTATCAACGCCGTCTTTTCAAGAACTTGACCATTGGGGCCTCTTCAAGTTAGGTTCTTGGGGACATGTGGATATTGCGAGACTTATCACATGTTGGTGTGATAGAATGCTGAGGTCTGGTGATCCTCAATCAGTTGAAGCTATTTGGGACTTGCCCAGGTGGTGGTGGAGACTATCTAAGGTCGCCCGATAAGCTCCCGGGACTGGGGAAGGTCAGTTTTGTTGACTTACATATGACTTCATTCCCCCACACAAGGTAACTTGATGCTTAAGGCACCACTACACCTGTCGTCGGATATCTTGCAGACTACAGAATTATTCAATAATCATTGAAAGACTGAGATAAGCAAAAAGAAAAATGGCCGAAACGCTGTTCAAAGGCGTGGCTCTTGTCACCGGGGCTGGGTCAGGTAAGTTTAGAACAGTTCTATATCTGCACGGTCTATTATTGACAGGGCTCTCGTGCATAGGCATCGGCCGGCAGGTGGCTATATCATTCGCCCAGGAGGGCTGTGGACGCATCGCTATTCTCGACCGGGATGAGGACGGACTGTCCGAAACCTCTCGGCTCTGTAAAGAGCAGAATCGGTCTGTACGGACTTTCATCATTCCATTTGACGTTCGTAATGAGAAGGATGTTGAAGGCGCCGTTGACTGCGTCATTGAAGAATGGGGGAGGATCGACTACGCTGTAAACTGCGCTGGTAAGTTTCGAAATACTTTTGCCCTCAAGTCGTCGAATTAAAGCGCCAAATTGGAGAGTGCTTGAGAACTTCATTTTGTGTTCAATTGTATGATTCACAGACAAGTCTGGCCATTTTTTTCGACAGAAGATATCACTTAGACTGTTTCAAATAGTCATACCACTGAACATTCTGACCACATATATATCTATAGGCATCATGGGTCCATTGGCTCCATCCCACGAGCTTTCTACCGAAGACTTCGATAAGGTTACTAGTATCAACTACCGTGGGATATGGCTTTCATCACGAGCCGAAATCAAACGGATGTTGAAGCAGGACCCACTACCTACACATGATGGCCGACCTGGGAATAGGGGCTCGATTGTGAATATAGGCAGCAATCTGTCAATTGTGTCGCGCGAAAATACTCGTAAGCAATTTTGGATACTGTGCGATCTAGCCGTCCTAAGCTGACACCTCTGCAAGCGGCATACAATGCGTCAAAAGCTGCGGTTCTCAGTTTGACCAAAAGCGATGCTATCGACGTGAGTGGATGCTGCAACTGGTGGTCGAAGAATGAGAAGGGCTGATATCGAGAAAAGTATTCAAAGCACAACATCAGAGTCAACGCTGTCTGCCCTGGTTTGATAGAGTGAGCCTCTCCTTGCCAAAGGCCTGATATCTCCAAGCTGATCATCTACTTTTAGTACGCCAATGACGGCAAATGTGCCCAACGATGACAAGTACGTGCTGGTCGCGCCCCTAAAACGTAAAGGGACGCCGCAGGAGGTAGCAGATGCTGCTCTCTTTCTTTCTAGCTCGAAAGCCACCTTCATTCAAGGGGCTGGTTTGGTATGTCTTCTGCAAGCACTTGTAGAAACAGCTCTTGCTAACGAATTATAGTCTGTTGACGGGGGATATGTGATCAACTAAGTCATCACTAGGATTTCGGGGGCTAAGGAGCGTTTCACGGACTTATGCTATCATCATTTCTTTAACCTAAATAATTATCCTACAATTAGGATGGGTATCATGCCATGACCATTTTGAACGCCTTATAAAATGCCTCGAGAACCCGATCATATAAGTTACAGCTTCACGATGGTGTTATAGTACCGCCCTTGCTCTTTCTACGCTTGAGTTTCCCAGGCATGGTGCTCGACTTTGGGGTCTTGTCTGCCTTCGAGTCCTTCGTCAAGGGGTTCTCCGCTGCCGCCTTTGTGTCTAATGTGGGCAGCCTGTTGGTTGCGCCTGACTTTCCAGTTTGTGGTACTGCAAGCTTCTCTGTCCGGCCGGTCGATGCAAAGTGAAACTCGCCTGGTTTTCCCGTGATAGGGATTTCGTCCATGTAGTCACCTCCAAACCGGAGATGAATAGCAAACGACTCTTCCGCAAGACGAGAGTCTAGCTCGGTCTTGCTCGCCTTCTGTGCGGGTGGGCCAGCTTTGCCGGCACCGTCTGGCATCGGTGTGGCCTCCCTCGGTTCAAGACCCTGTGAGCGTGGGACGGTGGGAGTTTTGTATACGTGGCCCCTGGATGGCGTCCATCTCTGTATGCTGTTCGCGGATGTGAAGAGATTTTCAATGGAGGAGGATATTGTCGCCTAGAGCTGTCAGCAGCGGAGCTATGCACCTCCAGGGTTGGCTACTCACGATCCTCGAGCTCATGATGTCGGCGAAAGTTGGCGCCATGTAGATATTCTCTCCCACGACGAAGTAGGACGCATGAACAGTGATCTCGTCCTCTTGAATAGACTCATCTCTTTGCCTCTTCCTTCGCGTCTGCTTCCGGATCACCCAGACACCAGTGCCTGTCCCAGGAGCCATCTCAGCCGGCTCCTGAGCCACGATGAACTCTAGCCCGGCCATGCTCCTCAGGCGGTCCTCGAAGGCCTCGCGGGTGCTAATGACAGCGCGCATATTGGGATTGTAGAGTGCCTGGCTCATGATAACGGCATTGTTGGAGGTGCGATCGAAGAAGGGCGACTCGGCGAAGTAGAACAGGATCGAGTTCGAGTGGAGGCCGTTCTCCATTATGAACTGGGGATGCCGCCATTGGATCTCGTCCAAGGCTGTTTCGGGCTTCGAAGCCATCTTGGGCACTTTTCTGGAGTGAGGTGTCTGTGGTGTTCTGGAGTGTTATAGTAAGATTGGGTATAGAAGCCAAGGGTTGAATGGAGCTCAAGAGCAGTTGATCGCATACGGAGTTTGGACAAGTTCTCCAAAAGAGCTTGGGGGTGATCGCACCGGATTTGAGTGGCAGGGGAGCTGCACTAGCGTGACAGGGTGATCCATACCTAGTGCCCCGCGCAGTACTTAGTGAAGCCGCACCTGGGACTGGTATCTCGCAAGCGGCGCAACTTTCTTGAACCTTTCTCCGTATTTTTTTCAGAGACAGGTCTACGATTGCCTACCTACCTTCTACATTATCCATGACCACCTTTACCGATTGAATACGAGGATCAGAAATACGAGGCTAGAATGGATCTGTTGTCGACGGTTCGCAAGTCCGGCTCGCGAGGCGGCGTCAACTTCAGCTGGGACGAGGTCGCAAATTCCGCCCACCGAGAGAACTATCTGGGACACAGCCTCAAGGCGCCAGTGGGTAGATGGCAGAAAGGACGCGACCTCACATGGTATGCCAAGGCCGACGACGCATCGGCAAATCCAGATGAGACAGAGGAGGAGCGCAAGGCGCGAGAGCGTCGCGAGGAGATTAAGAGGATCAAGGAAGCAGAGGAGGACGCCATGTCAAGAGCACTCGGTCTACCTGTTGCGCCCCGAAATACCACAGGAGCCAATGCTGTTGAGGTATCAGGATTGCGAGTGGCCAATATACAGGCAGAAACGACCGCAGAAGAACCCAAGGAACTGAAGGGCGGCTTACAAGGAGGTCGAGATCGACGAGGGGATCGCGAGCCACGGGACCGTGACAGGTCTCACCGCCACCATCAACATCATCACCGGCGAAGGCACCGCAGCAGAGATAGGAGCCGAGACCGCAGCCGTAGTCGAGACCGACCGCGAGATAGGTCTCCACTCAGGGAGGCTGAGAACTCAGAACTGCGAACATTCCGCGAAGATAGGAGACGAAGGAGTCGAAGCCGGGATTATGAGCGTCGCGAAAGGAAACACGACCGCTATCGGAGCAGAAGCCGGGAGAGGCGCAAAAACAGAGATCACGGGGAGTGCGGAGACAGATATCGGCGTAGATCTGCCGAGAGAAGGCGGAGCTCAAGCCCAAGGCAGCCTCAGCGGAGACCTAATGGTTCAGAAAGATCATGAGGATAGTAGACTAGGCGCACCGAAGACTATAGTCTCGAGTCTTCTTGGGATATGATACCCACCGAGGAGAGAGCTCCACAACCCATCAGTTAGGCGTACCGCGGTCTTGGGCGTTTTTATTCTCCAAATAAAGTTACAGGCTTTTGGCCGTGGTTCAAACTATAGAGCAATGGCCATATTAGATCCCTCGCATGAGAGGAGGTGCCAAAGCGGCTGAGTAGATTTATATCATATCCAAGAGCTAGAGTAACCCGCATGAGGTCCTTACACTGTGAATTAGAGATGCCATCTCGGCAGACATCGGTCTTTAGGAGTTCCCGATTTGCCTTGTAGACGGTGGCGGGCGACCCGGGGCGGTGCGGACTTAGCGGGCTTGCGGTAAGGCTGCAGCCAGCGCGCAGAGTGCCCGCCCCGCTAACCGACCACTGACAGTTGAGATGACGCTTCAGGTTCGGGTGGTTTGCCCCCCCGCGGCAGGCAAGGTTTCAGGGTCCGGGAGCCAAAAGCTGTGTCAACGCAACGAAACGTAAGACGGCAGCCTCAAGCTCCAGCTTGACTTTGGAGAACCGAGTCTTGCGAAGGCGAAATAGCATGTTCTATATCTTTCCTAGAGATACGACGATACATTGTCATTCTCTGAAGACGCGTGCTTGCATATTCTTTTCTTCTTTTCTTCTTTCTTTTCGGTGACTGTTTTGTTTCGCCCCTTTGTCTTGTCGTCATCCATATGCCCTTCCTCTAAACGCCTGACGGATTGCACGTCTTAGTCTCTAGGATATCACTCCGCTCTTTTCTCTCTTTCCCAATTCCAAGAATAAAAGAAGAAACCCCTTGGGGCTGGCAGGCCGACTGTTGATATCTCCCAGATCTGTCCTGCCTAGTTGCTTGCAGCTCTAAGCAGCCGACTGCTTTATCATGGATTACTCCAGGTTGCGCGCTGCGGCGCTGAAGGATGGCGAAGACGAAGAGGCCGTCACAGTCGACACACGAGCCCTAATAGACAAGGTCCTCGCTAGATACTCTGGCGAATGGACAACCCTACGAGAACTCATCCAGAATGCCGCTGATGCGCAAGCGACATCGGTCAAGATAAAATGGGAAACGCTCCCCTCAACATCCGTGCCCCTTCCGAGTACCACGAACCGCTCCGAGCTGCTCAAGCATGTCCTCACAAACCACACACTGCGCCGGCTGGTCGTACAAAATAATGGGCAACCGTTCACAAAGACCGATTGGGGAAGACTGAAGAGGATTGCGGAGGGTAACCCTGACGAGACAAAAATTGGTGCCTTTGGCGTGGGTTTCTATAGCGTCTTTGCAGACTGCGAAGAGCCCTTTGTCAGCTCCGGCAGTGAGGCTATGGCATTCTACTGGAAAGGGAATGCCTTGTTCACCAGGAAGCTACAGCTCCCAGATGGCCAGGGGAACTCAGAAACGGCATTCGTCTTGGATTATCGGAACACCACGACACCCCTACCAAATCTCCTATCCGTTGGGCAGTTTCTTGCAACCAGTCTTACCTTTGTGGCTCTACAAAACATCGAATTCTGGATCGATGACTGGAAGGTCCTATCCTTGCAAAAGAAGACATCCCCAAATCTCGATATTCCGATTCCTCGAGACCTGGAGACTTGGACGAAGGATAGAATCATGAAACTAGCAGCTGTAGAACGCACAAGTGCTCAGATTGATGCCTCCTTCATGAGCGTGCTTGGCTGGAAGCCACAAGTTACGTCTTCTGCGACCAAGACTATCGAGAACTATGGCGTGGGCGAGATGCCCTCATTAAGAAATTTCTTTTCCAGGTTGACATCCAACTCTTCGCAGGTAGCGGCCAGAGGGAAAGCTGCGAGGGAAGAGAAGGCTGCTCAAGAAGCCATAGCGGAAGATTTGACCGCACTTTCCACTTCGAGCATCTTCCTCCGAGTGACGTCCGCTTCTGTGCAAACCCATGTCAATGCTTCATTCGCGGCAGAACTGGAGAGAGCTACGAAGAAGCCGCCACCGAAGGTAACCAAGCTATCTATTTTGACCTCGTCGTATGATGAGACACTAGCTTCGGAGAAGTCATCCACCACTGGAGCCGCTGCGAGAGCCTCAGATATCTTTGCTTCGGTGCTACCGAGCAAAAAGCCGGGCGGGAGGATTTTCATTGGGTTTCCAACAACCCAGACAACTGGTGCTGGTATGCACATCTCCGCACCGTCTGTTATACCAACCGTGGAACGCGAGGCTATCGACTTGAATGCTCGTTGGGTCCGTAGCTGGAACATTGAAATGTTGCGCGTAGCTGGCATCATGACAAGACTGGCGTTCGCGAACGAGATGACTGATCTCCAGACCAAGCTTCTTCGAGCAGCAGAGTCTAGGGGCAAGGGCTCGAAAATTTCAAGTGAAGATGTTGCAAAATTTGTGCCTGAAGCACTGCACATTCTCAAAACATATACCTTCGAAGACTCAACCCCCAGTGCCCATGTAGCGCAGATCATTGAGGAGGCCTTTTGGACATCTTTCAAGAAGCCTTCTATTGAGGTTTACTCAAGTTGCGGCGTGCTTCTGACAACCAAGGTGCGTACCGGGTCCGATGAGCTGAGCAAATTCGTCGATGGCATCCCCGTCATCATAAAAGATATGAAAGACACGCCGTTCATTAGAAAATTGACGGATTTTGGTCTTATTAAGGATATCAATGTTGATGATGTCCGACAAGAGCTCGAGGCGAAGGCACTGACAAAAGAGCAATTAATTCATTTCATTACTTGGGCAGGTAAAAGTGCTGCTTCAGGGGAATTGGATCCTCCAAGCCGAGCTGGCCTCCTTGGCGTGGCTATTGCGACAATCAGTGATGGTGGTGATTCCGGAGGCATCATTGCACTGGGCTCAATTAAGAATTACTTGAGTACAAACAAAATTCCACCGGATCTGCCGATTCCTCCCACGACCCTCCCCTACGCCTTTACTCATCAAACCCCTGTTGCTCACTTGCAAGCCCTTGGTTGGGAGACGCTCGAGATCGTACCCTGGCTACGGTTTCTCATTGAGACAGGTCCGAATAAGCCAGATGAACAAAACATCATGAAGTCCACGAAGTTCTCTATTCAGGTTCTCACTGTTTTGTCTAAAAATTGGGACAATCTCAGCCAAAGCTCGAAGAGTTCTGTCGTGTCTGCCTTGCAGAACGTCACGGCCATGCCCACAAAGATGGGAATGAGAAAACCTGCAGAGTCATTCTTCCCTTCCGTTAAACTATTCGATGATCTGCCAATTCTCCAAGGGACACATGGTATCAAAGACAAATTCCTGACAGCCCTTGGTGTAAGGAAAACAGTTGATCTTGAAACCATTTTCACTCGGCTATTAAGTCCCTCCCCCGAAGCTGGAGAAAACGGTTCCAAGAAATGGAGTCATGTCGAGCTAATCAAGTATCTCGCCTCGGTTAGGGACGATATCCCAGCTGATGACATGAAAAAGCTTAAGAGCTCGCAAATATGCCCGGCAGAAGCTGGACCCACTGGAATGGAGTCCACGAAAGCAACTACGCAGTTGTACAAGGTGTCTGAGCTCTTCGAGCCCAAGGACACGCTGCGTACTCTCGGACTTCCAATTCTCCAGTGGCCTGGTCCACCAGGCAGCTTCCGGCCATCAAGCCCTGAGGCCCGGTTTCTCACAGTGCTTGGTTTGAGACCATATCCAACAGTACCAGAGCTGGTGGACATGATGTCTTCGTCCGATGCGTTTCTGAGAGAAAAGTCACGGACTTATTTCATTGCGAACCATCACATCAATGGATATGCCAATTTCAATATCGCGAACACCAACAAGGCCATTCTGCCTCTACAAGGGAACGAAAAGCAACTCGTACCACCATCTTCTTGTTATACAAATGAGGATGCTGCTGTTTTGGGATTCGATATTCTCAAAAAAGACCTACACTTGCACGCGAATAAATTTGGTGTAGTGCGAGATCCTCCTATCACCGAGTGTGTGAATAGACTACTGGCAAGACCGCCACAAAACCGACAAATGGCCATTACACTCTTCGAATACTTCACCAGCCGGTTGGGTGACCTCGGAGAAAACAGCCTGTCCAAGCTCAGAGATGCTCCCATTGTGCCTATATTAAGAACTAAACGAGAGAAGAGCGAAGGCACGACCAGTTTCACCCACGTCCGTCCACAGAACTGTTATCTTGGCAGCTCTTCCACGTATGGAGAGATCTTTGACTTCGTGGATTTTGGGGCCAACGCAAACGCCTTTCTTTTCAAGTGTGGCGCGAAGAATGAGCCGACAAAGCTTGAGATAGCTCGACTGGCTTGCACTGAGCCAGTCCGGCTATCGACAACCTTGCAAAGCTCAGAAAAATACTTGAATCTTCTGAGATCACTGGCTGAGGATCTGCCGGCACTCAAAAAGGATAAGGACCTGTACAAGAAGATGAAAACTCAGCCATGGCTGCTTGCCTCGCGGGAGATTTCTTCATCAAAAGGAGGTGCTGGCGATGACGAGGATGAGACGCCTATCATGCAATATCAACTCGCGGCCCCAAACAAAATTGTCATCTTGGACGACTATATTAGCTATAGACTATTCAAGGATTCGCTGATCTGCGCTCCTCAAGAAGAGATTCTTGAAAATTTCTACCTTGCGCTTGGCTCGCAAACATTGGGCAGCATGGTGCAGGAGGATCTTCGCATCGGTCCTCATAGCGATAAACAACAGGGTGCTGCATGGCTCAGGAAGCATGTCATCGAACGGTCGAGGATCTTTTTGTATGAATACGCCAAGTATCGAAAAGATGTCATCAAGCACGACGCAAAGTGGCTGGAAAAACACTTGACGGTCGAGGTTGTCAAGTCGGTGGCACTGCGACGGTCTCTTCGGGGACACCCCCAATCACACACCGAGAAGAGGTCAGCTGCAAGCGCGCAGGCGAACTCAGCGTGGGTACTCTATGTCGCCGCTGAACAAGGTAGACCCGACATGTACCAGGTCGGGCAGGCAGTATGCCAGATACTCTTGACAAGGCCAAGCCAGCAGGCGTATTTCTTCTTCGAGCCGCTGTTGAAGCTCGACTTGTTGGACTTGCGTGCCCGGGGATACAATGTGGACAGAATCCTCCGCGCTAAGCGAGAAGAAGCGCGAATTGAAGAAGAACAGCGCAGGAAGGCCTTGGAAGCAGAGCAGCAGCGGATCAGAGAGGCGGAGCAGGAATGGACAAGGCAAAATAAAGCAGCAGAGGCCGCAAGAGAGACTGTAAAGACACCAGACCCCGTCATGCCCGGCTCGTTTGGTGCAGACTCTCCTGAGGACCGCCATGCCTTGCCGCCCGTACAACCTTCTCATTCTACCAGGAGGCCTAAAGGCCTCTTTTCGAACCTGTCCAAACGGTTCGGATTTGATAAAGATGAGGAGTCGGAACAGCATCTGCAGAACTTCCTCCACGAGCCAGAGAGCAAACCCGTCCAAAGCGGACCCTCACAACCCAATGGCACTGATCAAAAGAGCAAGCGTCCTCAGGATGATGGCAGAGTCACTTCACCCGCAGTGGTTCAGCAGAACCTTTTGAATGCCATCAAATCCACCCGCCCTCATGATTCATCAACTCTGTTTTCTCCACCAAAGACTGAGCAAGTCAAGGAACAGTCGACTTATTGCGATAGCAAGCCAGCTCATAACATCAACTTCGCTGCCGAAGCACCAAATGGAATGAGAGTCTTCGTCGCCAAAGATCTTTCTGTAGAGCCTGTCAAGTTCTTGTCGTCAAATATCACACCAATAGGCAACTTCGAGAACCTCTTGCGTGATATTGGCAACATCTATGGGCTCCCAACGAAGGCTATGCACATGTTCTATGACGAAAAGGGCGGGACGATAGCCTTCAACAGCAACGGAAGTATCTTTTGTAACCTGCGCTTTTTCATTCAGTTGCATGCGAGCAAGCTAGAAGGAGCTGGGCAGGGAGAGGCCAAGGTAGAGGCGGCTGTTTGGTGGTGGGTTGTCATTGCCCATGAACTGGCGCACAACCTGCAGTCTCAGCACAACTCCGAGCATAGCTACTACACGTAAGTCGACTGTTGTTTAATTCTGATTTTGAATTGCTAACGAGATACAGCGAGTCCTTCATCCAGCAATACTTCCCGAAGATGATGGCAAAGGCCGTCTCTTGGGCTCAGGGGACTCCGTCTGCTAGCATTCCAGTCACGACAGGTCCTCGTCCAGCGTCGACTGTAGAGAGCCAGAGGTCGGTGGCACCACCGCCATATACAAGTCTACTTGATTAAATGACCAGCACGATGTTTAAGATAGCACTGTAACAATAAAGCGCATGGATAAGCGACTGGAGTTTACATAACGGAAGACACATTGGCTTGGCTTAGACATTGGGGTTTGTTGCATATACACAATATTGATAGACAGAATATCGGAGATTCCCACCTTCACCACCCAGGCTTTGCCTTCTCTCTAACTGTCCGTTCTATTTGCCTGGTAGTGCAGGCGCCAGTTGCGCCTAGCTGCCGAAGGTCGACTGAGCGAACTCCATATGTCGAACTATCCAGACGTTTGGTCCCCCACTACTCCGACACTAACTCTCCGGATCGCCCGAAGCGTTGAATGCCGAGGTATCCCCCTTAGTTGTGGTAAGGGCGCTGTTGTCCGCTTTCTCTGCTGATTTTCACTATGACCTCTCGCTGTCTTACGGCGGGAAACTACTTGCTGCCTTCAGTATGTTTTCCGTCAGTTAGGCTGCTGTGGTCAGATGGGAGTGGCCATCCAATCGCCGAATCTCCTCCCTGAGCTAACGGCATTGGAGATGGTAGCCGGCGCAGGTGAGATTCTATGAGGCGAGTTCAAGACTTAGGATACAGAATAAGCCACAATCACTGCGCGATGGTCCCCTACCTTATCGCGCTGTATGGACAACGTCCCCCAATGGGAAAGCAATCCAGCCGCAGCAAGGGTATTTCCCAGGTAGGCAATGGGAAAATGGTGTGCATCCATGAGCTTTCCACATGTGCTACCCCTTGTTACCCCGCATAGTGATAGGTGGTAATTCTTCGAACCCCGATACCTCCTGACTACATTGCGACCTCCTCGATCAGGACTGCCACTTCCTCCCGTAAGAGAAACTGCATCGCGGAACCCTCGCCGGCATCTATCCGTCTGGGCAGGCTTGCCTGACGAGATGCGTATAGGCTCCCTCACTTGCTTGGCGGCGGTCGTGTCTGCCCATGCTACTTCATGATCTGCCCCGGCACTTGGCCGGGTCGGCAAGCATGGCCGGTCGTCTCTCTGCGCCACGCCAACGGGCGGCGTTATACATGGCCGGGCTGGGCTTTCGTAAGAGGCATCCGGCTGTGAGGGAATCACATGAAAATGAGAATCAATGGCCTCATTCGCGACTCTTTCTCGTCTATGGCGGGTGTTGGACACTTCTGAAAGGCGGCGCAGGGGAGAGGTTGCGCTGCTCACTCTCTGTGTCAGAACGAAAGCTTGAAGTCATGCTTCACCGAGTACGTCGAAGCCGGCGCCAAAGGCCTGACGCAGGCCGTGAGGCATACTGTGTGTTCGAGTGAACATCTAAACAGCAGAAATTTGTCAAAGCAGTGATCAATGTGATCTGTTGGGGATAGTATGGAAGGTTTACCACCTGGCTGCCTCCTGTGTCGTTGAGACCTGGCGAGTATAAGAGATCCGTGATACGGACCACGAAGTGTCTATGGAGTCATTGAACCATCTTACTTTCGGAGCAGGTAAAGTCAAAGAGCTCGGGATCTACTTCAAAATTACAGGTATCGATTACTTGACACCACCGCCTCCTATCGTATATGATGACGCAGAACATATATGACACCGCCGAGTTCTTCGAGAGGTACAGCAAATACCCACGAGCTATCGATGGCCTCTCGGGTGCCTCGGAGTGGCCACGACTCAGGGAAATGCTCCCGGCCACGCTGTCTCGCAAACGTGTGCTTGACCTTGGTTGCGGAGATGGATGGTTCTGTCGGTGGGCGCAGACGCAAGGGGCATCGAGGGTTGACGGTGTCGACGCCTCTCATAATATGTTGGACCGCGCTGCGAAATTGACGGCTAGGGGCTCAGGGGTTGGGCATGTTGTTACATATCGCCAGGCTGACCTAGAGGAGATCGACTTATCGCCCAGTGCGTACGATGTTATCTTTTCGGGCCTTGCAATTCACTATGTCGAGAATCTGAGCTCTCTTTTGGAGCGCGTGCACCAGGCTCTGTTGCCCGGTGGTCACTTCGTGTTCTCGGTCGAGCATCCCGTCTTCACAGCTCCACCTCAACCTGGTTTCTTAGAGCGCGAGGACGGCAGCAAGCACTGGGTGCTAGATCACTACTTCAACGAAGGTCGGAGGGAGGTCAATTGGCTTGTCCAGGGCGTTCAGAAGCAGCACAGGACACTGGGCACTCTTATGACGATGCTCTTGGGCGCCGGCTTTGAGCTGGCGGCGCTTGATGAATGGGGCCGGACGGACGACGGCGGCAGGAAGCATCCCGCGTGGCCGAACGAAGAGGGCGTGTGTCCGCGGTTCTTGTTGATTGGAGCTCGCAAGCCTTTGTCACTGTGACGAGTGTCTATTTTTCTATTCCCGTAGTTTGCATTGTTCGGGGTCTCAAAGTTCCTATACATAGATTTGGAATTGGCAAGCAAGATGCATAGAAGCTGGGGAGAGAGTCCATCTGGTTGGTTCTGTGAGATATCGTCTCCTCGGCCAGCGCACAGTTTCTAGTTAGACTATGGATGGTAGCTGCTCCCATGACACCAATCTACCTGTTTCCGAACGTTTCATCTTGCCACGAGTGGGAGTTCCATTGCCATTGGGAAGGGGGTACATAGTGAGGGGTTCCTCGCCGTGAGATCTGCCGCAACTTCTCGCCTCCCTTCTCTGCAATAAGCAGCATAACCGACTGCGTATCCAGAGCTCTCCTTTGCTGGATAGGTGGGAAAGGGGATTGATGGGTAACCAGGTAGGTAGGTAGCCTCGTAGCTACCCCACACTCACACACTTCGCGGGATCCCGAGGCATATCCGAGAATCAGCCGCTACAGAGCCAAGCCAAGACGCTTTGCAGCAGGCTGCCGGGGCAAGTATTGGATACTTGGGGTGTAGTAGGGGCAATCTAGAGATGCATGGGGACTAGAGGCAGGCAATGGAGGAAGGATTACCCAAGATTACGGGCTGCATGTGAGCGCAGAAAGCCGCTGTACGCTCTGTCGTAGAGAACCGTACCGCGTCTCGAGCAGTCGAGCAGGCGAGACAGAGAAGAGGGGAGAGGGGCAATTTGCGGGGTTCACATCTTTGTACGTGTGTTGTATCAACTTGCCTGTATGAGCGGGATTTGGAGGCTGTTCTTGAACAGAAACTATGCCGTTACCGTACCACACATGCAGTAAGCCCCAGGATGGTGGCCTCTCGAGCTAATAGGAGAGCAGCAGTGAACGGTTTCGCGATTGCCATCCGTCAATGGCGTTGCACGGGGTGTCTCGGCTGAAGAATCAGTGGGATCCTCCTGTGAACACTTGCATATAGGCCGATCGTGGGTGCATGTATGTACCTGCCATGTATCTATTTGCTCTCTGCTTCTAACTGCCTCGATGCGGACCCGTTTGAGCTCCATCTTCCCGAGAGCTCTCCTGGGACCAGCCTCTGCCCCGCTGCCTACCTCCTTCACGCCGCCCTCGATCTCTGTACGCCGGGACACGACGCATGTGTCCACTGTGCTTTGATCTGCAGAGATTTAGGACTGGATAAGTGGCCGACACGGCTCAGTGCTGCACAATAGTGCTGTCTTAATGTAAGTGATATGTGTAAGTAGTTCACAAGTAGCTTGTATCTCGGTCGTCGAAGCTCCATCGAATAACCTTCTTGGAGCTTCTGGGTCGGTTCCCGTGTAAGTCGTTCGGAGCTCGGTTTACCCAGACCCAGCCAACAGCTGAGCGATGACGGGAAGCTGGTAGCTCGTCCCCAAGGCCCCTCTCTCCTCGAACGCCGTCGTTCATATGGAGTGGGTGAATGAGAGCAACAGAGAGAGAGAGAGAGAGAGAGGAATGCCCACCCACCTCGAAGCATAAATAACCTTCTCCCTGCTCCTGGCTGCTCGGACCTGATTTTCCTATCTTGATCTTCGTTTGTTTCCCTCCAACCGCTAGTTGCTTCAGGCTTGCATTGCTCCCCCTCACGCCTCCTCCCAGGCTACATCATCACCCAGCTCTCCGAGTTTACTCCTGCATAAGAGACAGGTTCAGCCCAGCGAACCCTCTCTTGACCTCAAACATCAACCTACCTAGCTCTCTCTTTCTCGCGAAAAGAAAGCATCTTATATAAACCATAGTGTATATATAAGCTTCACTTGTCTTCAAAATGGTATTATTAACCTCATCCCGCTCCATCTTTGCTGCCCGGTCCCTGGGTCCCGTTGCTTCACGCGCGCGAGCCTTCCACAACCTCACGTCCTCGACCGCCCGCCTGAGGAGTGCTGCTGCCAATTCGGCTGCGGCCTCCTCCTCATGCGGCGTGACATCACGACAGGCTGCGGCGTCACTGCCGCTGGCCTCCTCCACGCGGCGGCGGAGCAACGCACTGGGACCGATCACGTCGATTCGAATGCTAACTGGTGTCCGCGAAAAGGTCAAGGTATTGCTGGTCCTATACGACGGTGGCAAGCACGCCGAGGAGGTACGTTCAAAAAGGAGTCATTGAGACGACATTCTTCCACTTTTTCAATTCAATTTTGTCATCATTCCTCTCCGGGGGGGCGAGCGTCAGAGGGTATGCCTGGGCCGACCAGTCTGATCTGCCCTGCTGGAGACGCGGTTGTTGGCTCATTACATGCCGCTGTCTCGAACGGGAATGATAGACGGGCAGAAATGCACAAGAGGTGGAGGAGGGGCAGAGCGAATGCGGGGTAGCAAGCAGAGGGTTGAGAGGCGAGTGTGGTGTGTTACTGCGCAGTATGTATGATATGCGAGTTGTCAGTGATTGCCAATCAATCCTGACTGGACGAGCAAGCATACGGCAATTGAAGAGGGCGGGTGGGCAGTGTTAGTTGGTGTTAGTTGTGGTTGGCTGGCTGGAGCTCTTCACTCTTTTCTGTTTTATTCGGCGCAAGAAGTGAGGTCCGGCTGTTCCTGATGCTGACAAGCGGCTCCCGTGCAGGTCCCCGAGCTTCTCGGCACCATCCAGAACGAACTCGGCATCCGGAAATGGCTGGAGGACCAGGGCCACACCCTCGTCACCACCTCCGACAAGGAGGGCGAGAACTCCACCTTCGACAAGGAGCTGGTCGACGCTGAGATCATCATCACCACACCGTATGTTGCCGCCGTCGAGAGAGAGACTGTGAAAGAACACCCATCCTGACAATATGTGCCCTTGATACAGCTTCCACCCCGGTTACCTGACCGCAGAGCGCCTCGCCAAGGCCAAGAACCTCAAGCTTGCCATCACAGCCGGCATTGGCTCTGACCATGTCGACCTAGACGCAGCCAACAAGACTAACGGCGGTATCACCGTCGCTGAGGTCACAGGCTCCAACGTCGTGTCCGTAGCCGAACACGTCGTCATGACCATCCTGGTGCTTGTCCGCAACTTCGTGCCCGCACACGAGCAGATTCAGGCCGGTGACTGGGACGTCGCCGCCGCTGCCAAGAACGAGTACGATCTCGAGGGCAAGGTTGTCGGCACCGTCGCCGTCGGCCGTATTGGCGAGCGTGTGCTGCGTCGCCTCAAGCCCTTCGACTGCAAGGAGCTGCTGTACTACGACTACCAGCCCCTGAGCCCCGAGAAGGAGGCCGAGATTGGCTGCCGCCGCGTCGAGAGCCTCGAGGAGATGCTTGCCCAGTGCGATGTCGTCACCATCAACTGCCCGCTGCACGAGAAGACCCGCGGTCTGTTCAACAAGGACCTCATCGCCAAGATGAAGCCTGGTGAGCTCTCCTTCCCCCTTAACGCCGCGACCCCGCGATGATCCCTACTAACGTTTTACCCCTTAGGCTCATGGCTCGTCAACACCGCCCGTGGCGCCATCGTCGTCAAGGAGGACGTCGCCGAGGCCCTCAAGAGCGGCCACCTCCGCGGCTACGGCGGTGACGTCTGGTTCCCCCAGCCCGCGCCGAAGGAGCACCCGCTCCGCTACGCCAAGAACCCCTTCGGCGGCGGCAACGCCATGGTCCCCCACATGTCCGGCACCTCGCTCGACGCCCAGAAGCGCTACGCCCAGGGCACAAAGGCCATCCTCGAGAGCTACCTGACCGGCAAGCACGACTACCGCCCCGAGGACCTCATCATCCACCAGGGCGACTACGCCACCAAGGCGTACGGCCAGCGCGCCAAGAAATAGGTTCTTCCTCTGTTTTTGACATGTTAGCTAGGAAATGGGATGAGTTAGTTGGATACCATGGATCGTCACGATGGGAAGAAAGGAAGGAAGGAAGGACGGAAGGACTCTGTCGTCTGGGAAGCCTCAGATCGGCTTGGGATGAGCTGGATTGGACATTGCTTTCCCATCCATGTATGAACCTACACACTCCAGCTAAATTGTAGCAAAAATATAAGAACAAAGTGAAAAAAAAGGAAGAGGACCATCAAGAAGCACGAAGTGCATGCCTCCGACTGTGACAGATTATGTTGCCATTGCTTATCCTACAAGGGCAACTGTTTGTTTTGTTACCATAGCTAGGCAGCTGATATATATGACACATTATGTACAATTGATCATCCAAGGCGCAGTAAGCAGTATTATCTCCGCCAGCGTCTCCAAAACTTCCATTTTGAACCCGTTCCGTCCATGTCTCCGGCTTCGTACTTCCTTCCTGAAGAGCCACGACCCTTCACACGCCAGAAATATACTGGTATTCCCGCAATCACGAACGCGATGACGATCATGGTTTGCAATGGCTGTGCAAAGACAGCTCTACTGAGCAGGAAAAGACTGACACAGCAGAAGATAATTGGCGTCGTGATCCATGTCCTGTAGGGCCGCTCCAGATCAGGCTCCTTGACTCGCAGGATGATCAGACCGAGAACGGTCAGGAAGTAGAATGAGTACCCAGCGACTCCGTAGAAGGTAAGCAGGGTTCCGAATTCTCCTACTATGACATACGCCGCGGTAAGAGCCCCATTAAGGATAAGAGCGTATATAGGGGTGAAGAACAAGCCTGTATCCTCATCTCCCACAAGACGAGCGAGTCTTTTTGAGAACCAAGATCTTGTTCTGGTAGTTGACAAATGTGTCTGTTCTTGAGAGGAGGAGCCCATGCCAATGCGGCCGAAGAGGGCAGGAATATAGCCTTCTTTTCCAGCTACATACACCAGCCGGCTGCTGGTAAAGGTTGAGCTATTCAGCGCACCAAAGCAAGATGCGCTGACGATCAGAGCGAGAATCAGCGATCCTACAGGTCCAAAGACCTTCGCGCCGAACATGACAGCGACAGTGTTAGATGAGTTGATCGTTGCCAGTGGCAGAACGAGGAAATAAGCAACATTTGCGAGTATGTAGCTGATAATCACCAGGGGCATTGCCGTGTGAATGACCCTGGGGAGGTCCCGAGTGGGGTTCTTGAATTCACCAACGACGTAGTTGGTCTGGAATGGAGTCAGCCCAGGTACCGTAGAGTTAGTTCCCATACCAAAAGACTTACATTGTCCCAGCCGTCAAAAGCCCATAGACCGGCATATAACGCGACCGCCCAAGCTGAAGCATCCATCTTGGTACCCTCGAACCATTCATGTGTCTTCCAATCCAGATTGGCCGTGCCAGAGAACGAGTATCCAGTGGCAGCAACGACAATACCAGTGACCGTAACTCCAAGCAATGCAATAAACTTCATGAACATAAGCAGGTCGTTCATTCTCATACCCAGCTTCGTGGATACGCAATTCAAAAATGTCACTACGAACAAGCCAACAAGTGCCACTGACTTGTTGATCCATGGATTGATGGTCTCCGCCTCGGCACCGATAGCTGCTCGTACCAGGTACTCCCCCATGATTATGGAAATGATGGCTGCGCTGCCTGGTTTCAGAACGAGGACAGCAACCCATGTGAAGAGGAATCCGGATAGCTCTCCTAGGATTTTGGCCAGGTATACCTGGGCTCCTCCATTGAGAGGAATCGCCCCTCCAAGCTCCGCATAGCTCGCGGCTCCGGTCCAAGCAAGCACTCCAGCAATTACCCAAACAATGAGAGCAGCGCCTGGAGAGCCAACGTTAGAGTTGACCTGAGACGGCGACGAGAAAATGCCCGAGCCGATGATCAACCCCACGATAAGCGACAGCCCGTTCAAGTATGTCAACGTCTTGTGCTTCTCCAGAGAGGCACCGCCCACGCCGCCATTCGGTTGTGTTGAAGCTATCGGTGCGCCTATGGGAGCATAACCTGCGCCGGCGGTAGACGAGAGAGGGAAGAGGTTCGCAGAGAAGTCGAAGCCGGAGGACACGGAGAAGGAGCGGCCATGGTAGTTTGGTCTGCCGCTTGATGCGGGATTCCCATTGTCTAAGGGATCGTCTTGCTCGAGCGAGAGCTTTCGCGAGGACGAGATACTGGGACGGGAGTCTGTGTCGGCAGTGTCTGCGCCATTATCTGAGCTTGCGAGCGATGCGAGTTCCAAGGAGTCGCGGGTGTGCGGTTGGAGATTGGACGAGTAAAGGGGCGGCATGGCATGTGAGATTGTCCTTAGGGTAGCGGGTCGATCGTAAAGGTCTTGCTAGGGTGGAGGTTCCGACCCAGTATCTTCAGCTATGACTGTCGATTGAATTGTCTAACGTGCCGCCATGAGCGCCGAGTGAGAAAGGCGATGCGTGGCAGAAGTTCTGGCGTGAAGAAGGCAGTATTAGAGTAGGATTGTCGAAGCGAGCAGATCTACCCCGTAAGACCCGACCCAAGCGCCACAAGACCGAACCAGTATTACAATGATATAGTGCTAGAATGTAAGTTGCCTTGAACAGCCGTTGATCCCAAAGGGGGTTCTGGTTCTAGAAGAGTGAAAAGTCGAGATGCCGTGGGAAAGGGGAGGAAATGAAAAGGTTACAGTAGCGAGGAGATCGACTCCAGTGGCAGAATGCGATGATGTCTTTCTTGGGTGCCAATCTTCGACCAGGAGGCAAGGCCCGGTTCTGAGTGGTCAGGACTGGGCGCCGTGGTCTGTGCGCGGGGCATCACTAACAAGGGTTGTTTCGGCTGTTGAGCCCCTTCTTTTACACGTATTCAAGGGCTTAAATTTCTCGTCAAAGTCAATAGGATTTCTTATCGTACTGTAGCCTTTTTTGTTAACTGATAAAGCGGACGACCATATCTCTTCCGAGGAGAGTCCCCATAGTCTCTTCACTTCAGAAATTGATAGTTCTTCAATGGCACTATTGTGAACTGTCTTATTGTTACCTAGGTAGTTACACGTCACACCTTCAAGAGCTTCCAGGTTGCAGGGCAGACAAGGAGTTACTTAGGTACACCTCAGAGGAACTGAGCGGGAGGCGCAACTTGGCGTGGTACCGTACCGAGCGTACTTCCAAAGGTTTGCTTGTGCCGCCACCGATCATCCGACCCCACGCGACCTCGGGAGCTGCAGTCACTTAGTGGCCTGTCAGTCATGAACTAATTAATATAGCTGCTGCGCAAACAGAGCTCTGCAATAGCTTCAACTTTCCACAACACAACATGCCCACACCATGTCTCTGGCGTATGGCGCTTCCATAAGCCGCTGTCTACCCAAATCAAGTCTGTCTCGCTCGATTCTGACCGCCAGTCTCTGCCGGGCCAGGCTACAATGGCGTGCATCTCCGAAGCTGCGGCTCGCGCCTCTCGCTCCACGCTGGTCGAGTCAGTTGACATACGCTGACAACAAGCTTGATCTGCCAGCCCTAGACAAGAAATGGCGACAGAGATGGGCTGCTGCTGGAAGCAGCGAATCCTCGACTCCCAATGGCTCCAAGGAGAGCATGTACATCCTCCCAATGTTCCCATATCCCTCCGGCACGCTGCATCTTGGCCACCTTCGAGTCTACACCATCGCCGATGTCCTCGCCAGATACCGAACGCTTCAGGGCTACAATGCTATCCTGCCGATGGGATGGGACGCATTCGGGTTGCCTGCTGAGAATGCGGCTTTGGAGCGAGGCGTCAACCCGGCGACCTGGACCAAGCAGAATATCGAGAAGATGAAGAAGCAGCTCGAGGTCATGAACGGGAACTGGGACTGGTCACGCGTGAGTTCCAGCATGCTTCAAACACCCCTTACAATACTAGACAACTGATTGGCTCTGTCACAGGAGCTCGCAACCTGCGATCCCAGCTTCTACAAGCACACCCAAAAGATCTTCTTGATGTTACACGAGAAAGGGTTGGCATATCAAGACGAGGCCGAGGTCAACTACGATCCGGTCGACAAAACAGTGCTAGCGAATGAACAAGTAGATGCCAACGGCTGCTCCTGGAGATCTGGCGCCAAGGTTGAGAAGCGCCGGCTGAAGCAATGGTTTCTTCGCATCTCTGAGTTCCGCGAGAGCCTTCTACGAGATCTGGACGTACTGGCAAAGAATGACGCCTGGCCTGAAAGAGTTCTGGCTATGCAGAAGAATTGGCTTGGAAAGTCGACTGGCGCCATGATCAAATTTCCGGTATTTGCTTTCAACCAGGATATTCACGCTGGGATCGAGGTCTTCACGACTCGCCCAGATACTCTGTTCGGCGTGCAATATCTGGCGCTAGCTGCGTCTCATCCAATTGTTGCTGATTTGGCAAAGAGTGATCCTGAGTTGCAAGCTTTCCTTGACACATTACCGGGTTTGCCTCCGGACTCGAAGGTTGGATACTTATTACCCCATATCCGTGCCATCAACCCCTTGGCGTATCATGAAGATACACCAGAAGCTACAAAGGAGTCAATTCCAGTATATGTCGCACCTTATGTTCTCGGCGACTATGGAGAAGGCGCTGTCATGGGAGTGCCAGGCCATGATTCCCGTGACCACGCTTTCTGGAAGGAACATCATTACGACAAACCAATCCGTGTGGTTCTCTCAGCTTCCGAAGACGAGTCTACCACTGCCATGCTCAACGAACCTTTCGTCGAGCATGGAGTCATGACAGCACACAGCGGGCCATTCAAAGGCCTGTCATCCAAGAAAGCGGGAGAGATGATGCTCACAATGCTAGAGGCTGCTGAGCTGGCAAAGCCTGTGGAGAAATGGCGTTTGAGAGACTGGTTGATCAGTCGTCAGCGCTACTGGGGAACGCCGATTCCCATCATTCACTGCAATTCGTGTGGCCCGGTGCCAGTCCCTGATGATCAATTGCCAGTGGAGCTTCCTGAAGTCGATGCGCACTGGGCAAAGGGGAAGACTGGGAATCCGCTGGAGAGTGCAGAAGAATGGGTACATACCTCCTGTCCACAATGTGGCGGAGCGGCAAAAAGAGACACTGATACCATGGATACATTTGTTGATTCGAGCTGGTATTATATGCGCTTCATTGATCCCCACAATGAAAAGCTGCCGTTCGCAGCCGACAATGCCAAGACTCTCTTGCCAGTCGACCAATATATTGGTGGAATTGAGCATGCGATCTTACATCTTCTTTATGCTCGATTCATCTATAAGTTTCTCATGAACTCGTCTCTCGTCACTGAAAACGGAGGGCCACCAGAAGCTGTCCATGAACCATTTACGCGTCTCATTTCCCAAGGGATGGTACACGGGAAAACATACACAAACCCAGAAAATGGCCGGTTCCTGCAGCCAGACGAAGTCGATCTCACTGATCCATCTCAACCGAAGGTCACCGCAACTGGCAAGCCTGCTACAGTCAGCTTTGAAAAGATGTCCAAGTCGAAGCGTAACGGCGTTGACCCTACGGAGTTCATCTCGAGGCATGGTGCAGATGCCACCAGAGCGCACATGCTCTTCCAAGCGCCAGTGAGCGATGTAGTGAACTGGGACGAGGAGAAGATCGCTGGTATAACTAGATGGCTTGGCCGACTGTACGACGTTACCCTTCGGGCCGGCAGTTGGTGGAGGGATGATGATGGGAAACCCATTAAGACATGGTTTGAAGAGAGAGCTAAACAGCTTGACTCTATGGATGATACCCAGCTTGCCCAGTGGGATAGCGACTCTTCGGTTTGGCGACATGTGCAAAACACCATCACCTCTGTCACTTCGTCGTACAATGAAGTGTATTCGCTGAATACGATTGTGTCTGACTTGATGATATTAACGAATACCATTGCGGACACCGATGCCGCTGATGCATTGATCCGCAGAGAAGCACTCTCAGCACTCATCCGAATGCTTGCACCCATTGCTCCTGCATTTGCAGAAGAATGCTGGAGCATCCTCCATCAGACCTCGCACTCGCTATTCAGCTCAGCTTCGTTCCCTGTAGTGGACGAGTCGCTTTCTCTCCTTGAGCCTAGACTACAGACTTGCGCCGTTCAAGTAAACGGAAAGCTTCGAGTGGCTGTGGACATACCTAAGCCGCCGGCGAGTCTGCAGGGCGATGAGCTCAGAGACTGGATAGTAGGCCAGATTATTAAGACGGAAGAAGGCAAGGCGAAGCTTGTCAACGGATCGCTTGACATTAGCTCTGCCAAAAAGGTGGTTGTAGTGAGAGGCGGCAAGACCGTAAACTTTGTACTATAGAATATCATAGAAAAGCTATAGCAGAGATACCCAATTCTGGTAATACAATGGATAAAATACATTCGCTCATGGCAGCTCAGTCAAGCTGAATATAAACAGATCTCCCGTGCCCACTGCCTTTGATCCGAATTTCCTTCCCAGCGACTGTTACTGACGTAGCCTCTTGCTCCTCCGGCAACGCATCGGGCCAGTCTCTCCAGACTCCAACTTCTGACTTCTGGAAGGCAGGGTGCTTAAGTGCCATGCCAACTACTCTAAGGGCCTGGTGCAGGTCGCCCACTTCAAATAAAAGAAATTTTGGCTTGAGCACGGCTCCAACTTCTAACAACCTTGCATAGAACACATCCTCGGGGGCACAACCGTCATAGTGTTCTTTCCGTGCGGGCACTTGAGCTAATTTGGGCTCGAAGTTCCTCACGGACCGTGAAGTGTCGTGCGAGAAGCCATGTTGCGATATGTAAGGTGGGTTGCAAGTGATAACGTCCCATTGATGGCCTACTAGATCATTAATAGATTCATCTGAAAACAGATCGCCCTGGTCAAATCTGAGGCTCTGGGTCTCGGAAGAAGCCTTCATGAAACCTTTCGCGATGTTGTGTGCTATGTTCTCCCGCGCCAGAGCAACAGCCTTCCGAGAGATGTCAATCCCTCGGACGTGCAGGTTCGGGATGGACGATTGCAATATGGCATGGAGCAGTAGGGCGATGCATCCTGTACCTGTGCAGAAGTCAAGTATCCTGAGTTGCCGACGGGCAATATCGTTTGCGGACTTGACTGTTCCCAGGATGCCATCTTGGATCAAGCCGGCGAGGTGCGTTGTGTATGCCTCTGGCTCAGGTCTGTGACCGGTTAGCACTAGCGGTCGCATATGATTCAGTGTGAATGTTCTCGTTCACCTTGGGATCAAGACGCCTGGACGGCAGAGGATGTCGAGCGCACCAAATGGCTGGCTGCCCAGAACGTATTGGAGAGGCACACCTCTGCCCCTGAGCCGGCACAGTCGTGCTACCTCAGCTTCAACCTTGAACGGCGGAATGGCTGAGTGCGAATTCCCAAGCCTAGCATGTTGAACATGCTCCCGGATCCAGCGTAGCTCATTCAAAGCTGAAGCTAAATCTCGACAGGCAGGGAGAAGTGCTGCCGCATGTGGAGAGATGAGTCTTGCTCGACGCAGAACCAACAGCGAGATTCGCGGCATGAGATGTATGATAAAGATGTATGTAGTTCTCGCGAGACTGTTAGGAGCTCGAGCACATTGCCTATACTTCTATCTAACACCTAGAACTGGAGTGTCTAAGCACCTAGATAGGTACCCAGGTACCTTTAATCAGGCGCCAACCCGTATAGCTCTTAGCGAGCTGGACCTAGCTTACCAGTAGCACTAGCGACATCGTAGGGCCCGGTAGAAAACCGTAGCATCGAGTGCCAGCCTCACAAAGTTTTGCAACACTCCTTTCAATGACTGGGTGTTAAAAACACCATCTAAGGTAAAGGATGGCCGCTCAAAGGTGGACACTCGAGTAGTTTCCAGGGTTCTGCTATCTGTATGGAAAAGGTACCAGTGGCAATGAATCGATGGGAAGTGGTCGTTTGAGACGATCGTCCTTATGCTCCCGCTCTATTTGACTAAACAGTCTCAAATTAAGCCATACGTCGAATATCTATCTAGCTATTTGGAACGATGTAGGTGTGTCTCTGGGGAAGGCTATTCACCACTTGGGTAGCCAGCATTGCCATGGTGCTTGTGGCACATGTATGGAATATCTGTCTGCCCAAAAAGCTAGTCGAGTCAATGTTTAGTTCATGGTGGCGTATACGCTCTTTAGACAAGCCTCGTGGACGTGGACGTTAGAATAAAACTGTGAGATAATCATTGCAGAGATCAGACAAGATTTCCAAAGCAGTGAGTTTGTCATAAAGTTCGAGGGATATCAATTTCCACTACGATTCATGTATGACTACGTACACTGCGTCTCTTGTGATTCTTAAGGGAAACGACAAGTATCTCAAATTTAACCCCTGGATGAGTAAAACATCGTGCAGTAATGCATACGAGCATCCTATGACATAAGCATAACTGGGGATTTTTTTGTCTGTTCATTTACCTTGATCAGTTGAGGCCTGGTAGGCGGAGATATGACCTAGTTTCGGCCGAATCACGTTGAGGTTAGCGAACAACCTCCAAAAAATTACCATTCCAAGATTAATCATTCGCCCGCCAAAAACTAACGATCTCCTTGCATTGCCTAGTTGCTGCTTCGTAATATGCTTCAATAAGGCACTCTACTCCAACGCCTTTGTTTGGTATTATAAATGACATCTCCAATACCCTTGCGCTTGGCGCGACTGGGTAGACGACATGTAGCTGCATCACTTCACAGGTTCTACAGCGCCAAAACACCGGCATTTCCGACGGTTCAGACTTGCCCAGCCGCAACCTGCGACTGCGCCGCAACGCCTCAGATGCCCGAGGGTCTTGATATAGACCACAAGAGCAAACTCAACGGGCTTATTTCAAATTATCATGAGCATGTACTCATCTGCACTGGCAAGGATGACTGGCCGTCGCGTATCGAGGAGGACAACTCTGGAGATAATCTTGCAGCGGACTTGAAAGAGCTGTTTGGGCGTGGCGGGATATACAGCGATGTGAGTCGGCCACGATGGGTAATCTTCGCGGTGAGTGAGCTGGTGCTAATGTAAGTTGTCTGCTTAGCCGTTTCATAACATTTCTGTCTTGAACTCGTCTTTCCCGTCCTCCGTTCCCCAGAGGACCGAGCTTCAAACCACGTCGGCATACTTGCTGCCCAGCTTCAAGTATGTCCCTTTCTTGCCACGAGTCTCCTTTGAGAGCGTAGAGGCATTAGCCAAGGGCTATCTACTACCTGAGAAGCTCCATCCTATGCACGATGGCCTCTCCCCAATTCATCGTGACCGACTATTGCGAAAGACGGCTTATCAGCGGCTGCTCTGGGGTGTCCGAGATGTTGACGACATCATCGTGCTCATATGTGGACACGGAGGCAGAGATCAGAGATGCGGCATCTATGGGCCCCTGCTGAGGGCCGAGTTTGAGGAGCAGATGCCGAAACTCGGAGTGGATGTGCTCCATGGTCCGGTCACCGTCGACTCTGACGTTGCTGCCATATCGGGAACGATAGTCAAGCCGAAATATACGTCACGGACCGGGCTCATCTCTCATATTGGCGGCCATAAGTTCGCCGGAAACGTTATCATATATTTGCCTCCATCTATGAAGACGCCTGAGGGATACGACCATCCGTTGGCGGGTCACGGCATCTGGTATGGTAGAGTAGAACCCAAGCATGTGCAAGGAATAGTTCAAGAGACAATTCTGAAAGGCAATGTCGTTGCTGAGTTGTTCCGGGGAGGGATCACACCGAGTAGAGATATCTTAAGATTATAGAGTGGCGTCGTGATTTAGGCGTACTATGGACATTGTCGTGATTGTACAAATATGTATATTACTTATATACGAGCTACGATATGTAGAACATTGCACCGAAAAATTATTCGATCAAAATGAAGAAGCGTGTTGACGAAGCGCTCTCTTCGGTGAACTCTTTCTTGCAAATGGTGCACGTGACCTTCACTTCCGAACCTCAAAATCTTGAGGTTCAATAATAATTAAAAACAAGATCACACAGCATACTCAACATCGAATGACACAGAGTAAGGGGCGCGAATGGACTGGATATAATTGCCAAGCACAGTATGAGTCGGAGGGCTTTATGCAGTACTGTGAAGCGCTTAGACGCATCAAATGTGACATTGCTTGATGGCTTAAGGCCCAGCCAAGATGTCTCTTCAAAACGAGCCGTATGGCTCTCCTCTCATTTGACAACAACGCGGCGGACTCAATTCTCAACCTTTCATACTCATCTTAAATTAGTTCGACATTCGCTGGGTACTTCCAGGGTATATTGGACGGAATCTCACAGTTCTCATGGCCCTAGCAGCGAAAGAGATGAGCAGGAGCAAAGATCTAGTCCAGCCGCCTCCTCACGAAGATTTGTCGTGGCATCCACTATCATCGCGCTGTCTTCCTTACTTGCTACGACATTTGCCGTCGACTCACTTGGGAGACTTCTAGATGATACAAGTCTTGCCACGTTTCTTGTTCGGATGCGCAGAGGGAACCCGATGAACGAGGACACATTTGTTCCCTTCGTTGTCACGTCGAAGGAACAAATCTCGTCGACTAGTTTTGTAATTACAATCCGCCCGCAAAGCAGCCACTATATCACGGCGGTCCGAAAAGGTCGGCCTCAGATTCATGATATCCACTCGAACAAGGCTGTACTGAGAAAATGCTGGGAGCATGGACTTTGGTCTGTTGAGATCAAACAGCCTCAACTGCAAATTGCAAGGAATTACACACCTCTGCCACCTAGAAAAGGCGACGAAGACGATGAACACCAAACAGGCGCTTTGCGATTTCTCGTTCGCAAATACCATGGCGGCGAGGTCTCTACGTACCTGAGTCGACTATCTATCGGCGACAAGGTCGAGCTTCGTGGCCCTCATCTGGGCTTCGATCTTAAGAAGCGCCTCGGTGATGCCAGGCGGCTCGTGTTCCTCGCAGGTGGGACTGGAATTGCGCCAGCTCTTCAAGCAATACAGCTTCTACATGGCCATGATGTTAGAGATGGTAGTGAGCCGATTATATCGATACTCTGGGCTAATCGTCGCCGGGAAGATTGTACCGGTTCTGCTGGTTTGTCACCTTCCAAGAACCCCATCATTGGGCAACTTGGGGAGATGAGGCAGCAAGCAAACAATCTTGTTGATATCAAATACCTTGTGGATGAGGAGAAGACGTACATAGGGGCAAACGACATCACGAAGCTCCTTGAAGTGGACCGGCTTCTTCCATCGAACACCGCGGCTAACTGTCGCTACCACTCGGGACGCGCTATCGAGACTTGTGCAGAGAGTGATCCAGCGGCTCAAGAACTTTGCCCCTGCCAGCTCCAGAGCCAGCCCGGTAACGTGGGAAAGAACATTCTTATGATATCTGGACCTGATGGGTTTATCCAGCACTACGCAGGCCCAAAAATATGGGCAGGCGGAGACGAGCTTCAAGGTCCTGTTTCAGGCGTCATTGGCCAACTCAAGAGAAGATACCCAGCTACATGGAAAGACTGGATTGTACTCAAGCTGTAATGGATATGTCAAAGAGCACACGGATGTGAGGTCATTGTTGTAAGATCAATGTAACATTTAGTGGGAGATGTACAAAATCGCTATGCGTATGCACGCCTACATAAACCTGTGTTGTAACTACAGCAGCATGTTTTCAAAGCTCTTCCCCAACGCCAAACGATGCATGGTGTGATATGATAAGATCGATTGTCCATAGCCAGGTCATATGCCTTGGACCTTTCTGTATGAAGGTGGCTTCATTGTTCTCCTAATCAGCTTTCCTGCGTAGGGTGGAATAAGTGATACTGAGCCGATGGCTAGAATACGCCATAGGAACCCCCTGGTCTAATTTAGCAGGTGATCATCCTTGTCATTTGAGATTGAAGGGAAACTTACCATGTAAGAATGAATGCGAGATCGAAATATCCACCCAAGAATGGGATCGATGCAACGAACATCAGGAAGGTTCCAACAATGGACAACACCATTACCCAATGCCACGTTGTGATCTCAATGGCAACCATGAGTAGCTCATTGAGAACCAGAACTGTGTAACTGACAGTGATCATCCTCTTTCCATCGACCTCGGTCAAGATCTGGGATAAGCCCTGGATCATGCCGCCTTGGTAGATAGAGACAAAGACCCAGACGAAGAACGTTCGGTACGATAGTGATCGACCTTCTGTGAGTTCTTTATAGAGCTCTGGATAGAGGTTTGCTAGGTTCTCGTCTACATCCTTATCAAGCACCAAGGATAGAACAGGCGCGGCGGTGTAAATAGTTGCGTAGCCAACAAGAAGCCAGTCCTTGTAAAGGCCTTCAGGCTCGAACTTGATGGCAATGCTGTACATTGTTTGGCATACAGCAATGATGAGACCACGATGAATGACGAATTGAGCAAGCTTGGCGCTTCTCTTGTAGCTGTTTCGGCCGTGCCACACCAAGAGTTTTGTCAGATGGTAGAATTGCTCAATAGAGAAGTCAGCCGCAAGACTTGCTTGCCGACCTTCCTTGCCAACAATGCCGACGCCAACGTCGGCCGCTTGGATCATCGAGACATCATTTCCGCCGTCGCCAATACAGCATACGCGCTTCTTGGTGTACTCCTTGATCAGCTTGGCAACTTCCGCTTTCTGAGTTGGCGAGCATCGACAAGCCACAACAGTCGGCAAGAGAACAGCCACGGAGACAAATTCAGTGCGGAAATGCGTGAGGAACAAGCTGAGACTCTCGCCATCGATTAATAGACAAGAATCGGTCTTGCTTCTCAAGAAATCGAGGTGATCTTGCGCATTGTCTTTTCTCTTCAGTTTCGCAACAGTGTAGATGTATTGTCCTCTTGCAACTAGTTTTGAGCTGACTGCAACACAACGTGCTGTCTCAACCTTGTCACCAGTTAACATCCAGATTTTGATGCCAGCATTTCGTAGCAGCTCAAGGGAAGGTTTGACGTCTTTTTGAAGCTTGTCCTCCACGCCTGTCACGCCCAGCAGCTCAAGATCGCGTTCAAGGTATTGCGACACAACCTTCTGCATGCCAGCATCACGACCGGCTATGGCGAGGGATGCCTCTTGATATCTCGCAGTAAATTCCTGATATTGCTCAGGCGACAACCGTTTTCTGCCGACTACTAAGGTGCGCAGGCCTTCACGAGCCATATTAGCTGTTTCCTCATCCAGCCAGTCGTTCGCTGCGACAATCGAGCTCATCACGGTGTCAGCTCCTTTCTGGTAAAACCAGATTTCACCGTCACCAATGCTGGGGACACCAGCGCCCGAACGCTCATAGAATTGAACAATAATGCCCATTCTCTTGCCTTCAGATGTGAAGGGAAAGATGTCGAGAATGCGAACTTGCACCACGGGACGACCGGACTCGGGTGATTCCAATGTCATGCCCTTTCGATCTCGGTAGGCAAGTCGCAGCCCAACCGCCTCTGTCCATCGCACAATGGCAATTTCGTCAGGAGACGAGGCTTGGTATGAAGTAACCATCTTCCCGTCTTCTTCTTCGACAGTCGGCGTGACATTATGGCATAGAGCGAGAGCGAGCACAACGTCGCGCACTCTCGAGCCAATCTCTCGGCGAGTACGAGTCGCACCACCAATGGCTGTCGCCGTGTAAGTAGAAGATGGAGTGAAGAGAATAGAATTGACTGCTAGGTCAGTAGAAGGAGGAGTGTGAAAGCCCTGCTTCACGTAGGCCGTCACTTCATCCATGGCTTCATTGGCATACGATACTGTGCCGACGTGGATTTTCTTCATCTCCATCTCATTCTGAGTCAACGTTCCAGTTTTGTCGCTGAGCAGATATTCGATACGACCAAGATCCTCCGGGATGGTGCTTGTTCGCACAACAGCTCCAGGGATGCCAGGGTCTCTTTGTATGAACCAGGAATAGACGCTCTTGCCAAGGTCAAGATTGACACGCAGACTGATTGGTACAATCGTAGAGAATAATACCAAGAATCGCATGATCTTGACGTACCAAATGTTACCTTCCGTATTCTCGAAGCCTTCTAGTGCCACGAGAACGACAGAAAGCCCGAGGGTCAATGCACAAAGAATCTTGGTCAGTGAGTTGATCTCATACTCAAGGAGACCGGTCTTTGACCGCGAGGGTGCTGTGGAGAGCGCAGAGCGTGTCTGAGGTCCGGTATACAGTATGACAGCCAAAGTTGTGGCATGTGAGGCAATCACTGTGTTCGCCCAAGCAGTATTATCGATAGATAGTGGCGCAGAGGTTGAGAGCTCATCACCATTTTGCAGGGAAGTACTGTTGCTGAGCGCATCCTGCCTTGATGGTAGAAGTTCAAGCGTGCCAACAAATTCGTTCACTTTCTTGTCAGGCTTGCCTCCTGTGACGCGTAATCTCACCAACTCTTCTGTAGGAAGAGTCTGAGATAGCGGCGATGCAAGGCGCAGCTTCCAGTCAGTCTCACCATCCAGTTGATCAGTTCTGATGAATGTTTCTCCGGTCGGCCCGTTATCGTCTCCACCGCTTGATTCCACTTCCTTTCCTTTTGGCGATGCCGCATCATTTGTGTTCGACTCAGCAACATGGTCTATCAAGAGTGGCTCCTCTGGAGGGGTTTCTTCAGCAGGTGGAATGCTCTGATTGGAATCTAGTGAAAGACATTTCAGAATAACAACATCCGCAGGAACTCGTTGGCCCCTCTGGAGCTTGAGTACGTCTCCAACTTTCAAATCTCGAGATCTTTTGGTAATCTCACTGACTTCAGACGAAGGTTGTCGCCTGATCCCCTCGCCCTCTGTAGCTTCCTCCTCTTCCTGAATATCTGAGAGTCGATCAGGTTCTCGAGCAGGCCGCTTCTGACCCTTGCGGGGAGCTGCCGACTTGAGCTTCTTTTTGGGCCGACTCCCCCCAAGAGATCGCCCAGGTTCATCAAATTGTAGAACCGCGTAAGGTTCCGCGTTGGCCTCATTATCTCTCCGTCGTCGTTCTATATCGTCATATGCTTCCTTCCCCAATGTGATTGCCAGGACAAATGCGAGTGGCGCGACATAAGTCGATAGATAGCCAATCCTAAGAGCTGGTATTGCCTGTGAAAGGGCAACTAGGAGGAAATACATGTTGAAGAAGAATGAGAATTCGTTGTAAAGCGTGACCGGAAGGAAGGACCAAGCAGTGTATTTTGCATTCGACACGATGTTAGGGGGAAATCGAGTGGCTTGGTTAGAGCCAGCAGCCACGAGTCTCGACGCTGAAGGATCATCCTCCTCTTGTTCTTCTTCATCGTCCGGACGTTCTCCCGCATTCGATATGAAACTCGGGAGCCGCAAGCTACCTGTGAAGCTGTTCAGGCGCTTGCGCGCCCCTGCTCGCCGTGAGCTCTCTCCATGGCCCTGCAAAAGGGGCGCATCGTCACCAGAGCTTCCTCTGCCTTCTGAGTACCTCGATGAGTGCCCTTCCTCGTCAGCGAGTAGACCCTCGGCATCTTCGTCCCCGTCCCTGCTGTTTCCTAGCTCGCCATAACCTCGTCGTTTGCCGTTTCGTCGCAAGCCACCCATACGAAGATTCCGCAAGGCAATTCTCGGGGCTCTTTGTTCGGCAGCTTCACGATCGTGTCCTAGAAGCCCGGCCTTTCGAGGCTCGCGGGCTGGTATGGGGTCAAGCTCTTGGAGATCGAGTTCGAGATCGGAGTCGGAATCATCGACGGGGGAATCTGGCGGCTCGGTCGGATGGTATGGGGTTGAAGGAGGCATCCCGCATCGGGCTACGCCCTTCGTGATAATATTCGTATGTCTGTGACGAGAGTGCGGCTTGGTGTTGTCTGCAGTTACAAAAAGTCTTGGCTGGCATCACGCGAAGCCAGCATTCTTTTGTTATCCGCTGTTCCGGTCTCAACTGTTTGGTGGAAGAGCTTGGGGAATGGCCGACAAGATGTGACGCTCAGGCAAGGGCCAGCAGTTATGGCGCGCAGTATCTAGGTAATCTGTCAAGGTGAAGCTTGCGGTATGGGAATTGTCATAAAAGAGGCCACCTGACGGCTCGATGCCTTTGAGACAGACCGCATGTGGCAGTCTAGTATGGCATGAAAGCCGTATCGCACATACGTATGTCCTACAGGCTGCGAGGGAGGTGTCCTAGCGTGGCGCGGCTCTGTTAGTGCGATACCATAGCCAGCCGACAGCAAGCACCACAAACGCTCGCTAAAATATCCAGACCATACCCCTATTTTTAGGCGAGAGGGTGGTATATCTTAACAACCTCACATGCTGACAAGGGCAATTGCAGCTACTGGCAAGGGCCCTAATTAGACGGGAGGCGTTAGTTAGCAAGGTAGTGAGTGTTTGGTGTCGGAGCACGGAAGTTACAAGGTGGCTTTTGGACTTTCGGAGGGAGATTCCTTGCAAGCTAAACTGAGGCAAGGTTCCATTGCGTCTAACTTCCAGATTGCGTCTCGAATCCGTCCAGACACTGAAATCTGGATCTGGCCAGCTTTCAACCTTTTTCCGTTGTCAACCGGGCCGCAGAGGCAGAGGACATCTTCGACTGCCTTATACCCATTTCCACGATGAAGCGCAGTGCCTAGCGAAAATCATACTGCATTTGAATTCACTGTACCAGTATGCAACGCTCCTTTCCTCCAGTCGCCCTTTCTTCAATCTCCCTGTCGTTTCCCTGATGCACAGAGTAGCTCGGTGCAAGTCGTGTGTCGCGATGGTGTCATCCACTTATTTGCAGCCCCCTTTTACGCTCAAGGGCTCTTTTCACTGACAGAAAACCGCTAGTACTTCTTTTAATTATCGCTGCGCTTCGTTGTTCGTTTTGATACCTGTTTAATTATCCTCATTGAAGATGTCGGACGCGCCCAGTGCCGCGTGGCATCCGGCGCTGATGCCAAATGCACCTGCGGCAGTGGCACCGGCAGCGAACGTGGAAGAGCCGGAGCAGCCATCGAGTGCGACACTCGACAAAGACCAGTCCGACGAACCGATCGAGTCGAAGACATCCCCTCAAACAATCGATCCTCCCGCGGACAGCAAACCCGAGGTCGATGCATGGTTCCAAGGGGATGACGGAGATAACTCATGGCTTGAACAGCCGGCACAGGGCGAGGATGCGAATGATAACTCTGCTGGCGACCATGTTGGCGACGACGATGTAGAGGATGCGCAGTCTATTTCAGCAACCGCAGCAAAACATGCAAGCACCGTGTCATTCGCGCGAACTGTTTCTCACGAGGTGAATTGGATGGATGACGAGGATCCTGAATGGAGCCTTCCGCGGACAGATACAGATCCCTTCAAGTTCATGCCCCCGAACGATAGGACGAACTCCTTCCCTCAAGTCCCGCCTGTTACCGACCATATCCACGACCAGACAGAAGAGCCTCTTCCACACAATCAGGCCGAGGACGTCATTCATGAGATCGAGCATGAAATCGAGCAGGCCAGACATGAACCTACATCGCATTCGTCGAACGCGTTACACCAGGACACATTCTGGGGAAATGAAGAGGAGGCGTCAGACTTCCCAACGCAGAGCTTTCTGGGGGGAGACTTGCAAGGGCCGGATGAAGAGGCATCAGAAGCACGTTTTGCGGAAGGACTGCCGTTGATACCTCACCAGCAAGCTGAAGGGGCGGAACAAGGAGACAATATTTTAGCCCATGATGCTTTCTCTCACGATGCTGCTGCTACTGACGACGATTTTTTTCAACAACTTGGGGGCGCTAACGGTGTTGCACCTGAAGAGCCTCTACACGAGTCTCTCCAAAGAAAATCAACGATGCAAGTCATAGACTCCCTAAACACCAATCCCTCCTCCAGTCTGGGCTTTGACTTGGAAGATACTGCCGAAGGCGATGAGGAATCAGATGTTCAACCTTCTGATGTGGTCGCGGAATCTGAGGTGGTCCCGGATCAGAATGGCCAGAAAGGGGAGGGCGAAGATTTAGCTGCAAAGTGGGAGCAAGCGTTCGCCGACGACGACGACGACGATTTTCTTTTGGATGACTCGGCCACTGATAACAAGGAGGCCAAGTCTGTAGACCCGGCGGCCTTCTTTGCTGACGATGACGAGGGCTTCCTTGACGATCACGAAGATCAAATTGCGCCTGCTCAGCCAGCTCCCGAGGCGACCACAGTTCCCAGCAATCAGTCGCAAGGGATAAATGGCCGATATCTCCCATCAGATGCGGTGTCAACCCAGGCTCCTCCAATAACACCTTCGAATCCATATCTACCAGCTGCCTCTCCGTTCATCGCCCAACAGCCTGTTCAAAACCCTTATGGCACGGTTACAACGCCGTTTGCTATACCGCCGTCTGCGCCGCCAGCCGTATCAGGGTTATACAATGCCCCTGCTTCGCGTCCAGAACCGAACAAGGCACAGAGTTTTGCAGACAAGGCTAAGGGTGGATATCACTCGCCTTATGATCTGCCCATGGAAGTTGTCAAACCACGAAAACGTGCGAGCATGCAGCATATTCCCCGTAGCACTGGGTCTCCCATCCAGCCAGGGCCACCTCCACCTCCAAGGAGCACAAGTATGAATGGACCGGGGGCAGCCCCAGCACAAGAACCAGCTGCCGTTCTGTCACCACCTTCCTCAAGTCACTCCAATCAAGCTCCTCCTCTAGCAAATAAGCCTCCACCGCAATTACGCTCAAAGTCAAGCTTCTTCGAGGATCTTCCAATGACAAGCAAGCCACGGCCAGCATCTAGACACAGTCTGCCATCACCTTCGCAGCCCAGCCCCCTTGGTCCGCCTCCCGCAGCTCAAACGCATAGTCATACTCAACACCTCCCTACGCCGCCGCAGGAACCGCATGTGCCTAGTCAGCCTCCTATTGGTGATGTACCAAAGCTGGTGGCCCCGGAGCGTGTGAATCCATATGCTCAACTCCATTCGGCGACTGGTGCGGCCCCAAGCCTACCGCCTACGACTTCATCGAGATATTCTCCTGCACCGCCATCATTACCAGGAGCTCATGGTACTGTGCATGCTGCAGGACCGAGCCGGTATTCACCTGCACCACCTCCCCAACGCAGCCCTTCAGGCTATGCTCCAGCTCCACCGCCTGTCCTCCCCCATCAGCCACGAACCTCCAGCCCTTTGGCACATTTTGAAGTATCATCTCAAGATAGGTCAAGGTCTGCACCTGCTCAGCATAGCGAACCTGGGCTACACGAGCGCCGAAGCAGCTCCTCCTTGTATGAGCCAAGACTCAATCGTGTCTCATCTCTGCCACCTACGCGTGAAGTTGACGAGGACGAACCTGCAGCCCTAGTGCCTGTAGCTGACCAAGTCCAACCATCATTGACTCATCCAACAACGGCGGCCGATTCAAGATACGGTCAATTGGCAAATCGCCCAAGGAAAACCCCTCCACCACCTCTAGGCCCCTCCTATGCTCAGGCCACGCTCTCACCCCCAAAGCGTGGTGGCTCAAACTATACGCCTCACTCTCATCCTAGCATTTCGCCACAGACTCACGAGTTTATCCCTCCCCAGCGATCTCAGACACAGTCACCTGGGGCATTGTATGGTAATCGACCGAACGTGAAGCCGCTGGATCCTGTTCCACGCCCATCATCGGTTCACGGGCCAATGTCCCCTGGATCGATTGCACCGGTTTCAGTACAGGCGCCCCTTTCATCAAGACCACGTGGTTTCTCACAAAACTTGAAAATGGTTCCGCCAACGGACGGACGCGAGAATGATCCATTGCAACGATGGAAAGGAGCACCAGTTGCATTCTGGGGTGTTGGTGGGACGATGGTAACAGCTTTCCCTAAAGACATACCAAGGTATGGGATTGGCCAAGCTTTGCCGATGATTACGCGTAGCCCTGGCGAGGTAAAGATCAAAAGTATTAAAGACACCGATCCTCTCGAGGAACGACTCGCCAAATTCCCAGGGCCATTAAAGGGCAAGTCTAAGAAGAAGGAAACCATCTCGTGGCTCAGTACTGGCATTGAAGAGCTTGAGAAGAATCTTCCTAGTCCATCATTCCAGACCCAGATTTCACACGAACATAAGCGTGCCGAAGAGCGTGTTTTGTTGTGGAAGATTCTTAGACTATTTGTTGAGTATGACGGTGTGCTTGAAGGGAATGCAGCTGTGGACAAGGCAGTTCGCGATGTGCTAAGCCCAGGAAGCGATGGCTCGAAAGACGTTTTGTCTCCGATTTATGCCACAGGCGCAGAGTCAACCGGCCTTCACGAGTCGTCTACTACACAGATGCAGGCGGATTCAGTCGACTCAACCACAATCGAACAGATCAAAAACTCTCTTGTGAGCGGAGATCGCGAACAGGCTGTGTGGGCTGCTGCTGATAAACGATTATGGGGCCATGCACTGCTTATCGCCAATACAGTCTCCCCTGACTTGTATCACAAGGTGTCGCAGGAATTCATCAAGAAGGAGGTCAACATCGCTGGCCATAACAATGAATCACTTGCAGCTCTATATGCCGTTCTATCAGGGAACCATGAGGAGTCCGTAGATGAGTTGGTACCGGTCCACGCGAGAGCAGGTCTACAAATGGTGTCCAAATCTTTGTCAACGGGTCCGGCCAAAGCAGGTCTAGAGGGCCTTGACAAATGGCGCGAAACCCTCACACTCATACTAAGCAATCGGAGCTCCGATGATACCCGTGCCTTGAACTCGCTTGGAAACCTGCTCTCCGGTTATGGCAGAGCTGAAGCAGCTCATATATGCTTCATATTTGCTCGAAACAATGCTGTCTTTGGAGGTCTCGACGATCCCCAGTCAAGTTTCGTTCTCGTTGGTGCAGATCATAAAAGGCAGGCCGAGCAATTCGCCAAGGAGACGGAGCCTCTCCTGCTAAGTGAAGTCTACGAGTATGGCCTTAGCTTGGCTGGAACATCAAACATCGGGGTCAGCTGTCCCCATCTGGCTGCATACAAGTTTCAACATGCTATGACCTTGGCAGAGTATGGCTTCAGAGACAAAGCTTTGCAATACTGCGAAGTGATTTTCAACGCTATCAACTCGCAAACAAGGAGGTCTCCCTACCATCACGCAGTTCTGGAAGGGGCTGTTGAGGACCTTATGAAGAGACTCAAACAAGCTCCGAAGGAAGAGTCAGGGTCGTGGATCCCTAAGCCAAGTATGAACAAGGTGTCTGATTCAATGTGGAATCGTTTCAATAAGTTTGTTGCTGGAGACGAGAACGAAAGCTCGGGACAGGGTTCGCCAGGGGCAGCCGACGAGACTGGTCCTTTCGCTA
Organism: Phaeoacremonium minimum UCRPA7; assembly: GCF_000392275.1. Lineage (NCBI taxonomy): Eukaryota > Fungi > Ascomycota > Sordariomycetes > Togniniales > Togniniaceae > Phaeoacremonium > Phaeoacremonium minimum. The sequence goes on along the minus strand of NW_006921460.1, from coordinate 104,259 downwards.
GAATTGCAGGTGGCACGCCAACAATCAGCCGACCGCCATCTACATCAAATGCAATGGAGATGTTTGGAAATGGGAACAGTTATCCTGGTGCCCCTATTCCGGCAGCTCCGCTCGCGTCGCCTCCTGCGACCCGAGCAGCCTCGCGATATGCGCCAATGGCTGCGCAACCTGCCTCTGCATCATCCTCATATGAGCCAAGCTCTGCGTATAACCCACCAGGCCGCAGCTCGATGGAGCGATCCTCAGGAGAGTATAGCCGTAGCTCGCATGAGCTGCCACGCCAGTCACTCGAACACCAGTCTAGCTATACAAATGGCTACGTTCCGCCCGGTTTGACAAGCAGTCAAAGTTATCCTGGACCAGGGTTGGCGGCATCGGGTGGATCCCCCTATATGCCTAACTCACATCCTGCTGAGCCATTCGAGGTGGACCAGCCTAGTGTGCCTGCTACAATAGGCTACTCTCCTTACGCGCCACAAGCGCCGTCCGGCGGTGCTTCACCGTACGCACCAGCCGAACCTGCTCCTGAAACAAAAGAGGGAGGGATTGGAACTGATTCCACTCCAAGCTATGGCTACCAGCCACCCTCCTATGGCTATGAGCCTCCATCTTTAACTACTCCAGAGGAATCTCAATCACAGGCTCCTGAGCATACTAGTAGCGGTGGATACGAGCCTCCATCTTACCAGCCTTATGGATATGAGCCGCCTTCCTATGAAGCCAACCCAGAGCCAACAAATGATGATGGTGATTCTGGATCAGAAAAGGCCAAACCTAAGAAGAGCTTTATGGATGATGAGGACGATGATATTCCAGCATTGCGCTCTCAAACACCTGGAGAAAAGTCAAAGGCGGAGAAGGACAAGGAGAACGAGGAACTTTTCCGCAAAGCAGCAGAAGAGGACGGTAAGTGTCAAGACGTCTTAGAGCGATTTCAATTGCTAATAGTTGTTCCAGCGAAACGAGCAGCAGCCGAGAAGGAAGCCAAAGCCAAGAAAGGTTGGGGCTTTGGCGGCTGGTTTGGCGGTGCCAAGAAAGAGACTTTGGAGAACTCGCCAAACAAGCCTGTCCGTGCCAACCTTGGTGAACAAAGCAGCTTCTACTATGATCCCGATCAGAAGCGGTGGATCAACAAGAAGGCTGGTGCGGAAGACAACGCACCAAAGAAAGCCACCCCCCCGCCACCCAGGGGTATTCCACGATCAGCTACAGGGACACCTCCTCTCCCGGCTGCCACCTCCATGCCAGAGCTGGGTCGAGCTAGCGCCCCTCCACCTCGAACTACATTGACCCCTTCGCCCTTAAGCAATCCGAATGGACCACCATCTAACCTAGCGGCTCCTCCATTAATGGCAAGATCCGTGTCCAATACCAGCGCACCGGGTGCTCCTCCCAGCGGCCCGCCTAGTCGTCCAACCACTAGCATGAGCAACGCAAGCAGTATAGACGACCTTCTCGGCGCTGCCGGCACCACCAAGCGTGGGCCCAAGAAGCCGAAGAAGGGCGGTCGTTATGTTGATGTCATGGCGAAGTGAAGTGTCTCTTCGTGATGAGAATTGAGTTTTGAAGTATGAGTCAGAATGAGACCCCGACGTACCCAAGTCAGCGTCGTTGTGCGATTGTATGTACTATAGAGACCTACATGTTTTGTAATATGCAAACCTCGACCCAGCTGCTCATCGAGCGGGCAGGAGACATGGCTCTTGTCGAACAGGTTTTGAATTCGTTGTAAATTGGTGGGGATGGGGAAGTGGGAGTACACAGAATTAGGGGCCAGGTACATCTAATAGACGAGAAAGAATATGTTCTCTTAAGCTCTTCTCTACTTGAGATTGTCATGTTGTTCATTTTAAATGTACATATATGCAAAGCATCTTAGCCAATGTATCTTTGATAGCTTCCCCTGAAACGCCAGTAGCCCCCTTTTACTATTACCCATATCCTTTTCATGCAACAGCAAATTTGCAAACTTCAAATCTTCTACAACGCCGTCTATCCGCCCAGAAGAAACCGATGGTTTTATAAACTGTAGGATGAGACGTAATACTGCATCTCGTCAGTAAAATGACACTCTTCATACTCCAGTGGGTTGCACTCACGGTAACAACCGAGTCCTCCGCGCTCGCATCATCATACTGCGGCACGTACACATACAAGATCAAGGCGTGATCGTCCGCAAAGCACGCAATGACTCTCCCCTCCAGACGGCCGACACTGAGCACCTTGCTCCAGTCTTTACCGTCCACACGCACCGTCGCCCACTTGTCCGGGCCAGCCTCTCTGAACTTCGTGCTGGGGTGCTCCTCGATTGGCACCGCCAGCACTGACGGGTCCAGCTCCGGGTTCTCCAGGTTGCTCCACACGGACTCAATGTCGAGGGACTCGGTGCCAATGCGCAGGCGCAGCGACCCGTGCATGTTAGCAGAGAGCTCGAGCTTGGGCGAGCCGCCACCTCGTCCGCCGCCGCCGCCGCCGCCGGCCGTCGTGGTGGTCAGCGCGAGCTTGGTGAAGCGGTCGGAGATGGCCTTGAGCTGGAGCAGGGGCGGCAGCTGGATGTGGACGTCCGGCTCGCGCACCTTGGGCTGCATGATGGTCTCGACCGTGTCCGGGTGCAGCACGCGCACGGGTATGTCCTGCGTGATGATCTTCTCGCGCTCGCGCTTCATCGTCAGCTCGAGCGCCTCGGCCTGGAAGTCGGCGTCGGCGAACGGGTCGTCATAGGGGTTGGGCGCATTGCTGTTCTGGCGTCCGCCTGGGAAACCGCCCCCAACACCACCGCCGCCGCCGCCGCCGCCCGGGCCTTGGCTCTTCTGGTCGGGAGTGGTGTGGATCGTCATAGAAAGAACGGGTATGCCATCTTTTTTTGTGAGGCGGAGGGACGCCTCTGTGCTGTTGATGGCGGACCTCAGAGCACGCTGGAGCGGTCCAAGCGGCAGTTCAAGGTTGATAGTATTGTTCGCTTCGGCGGATTGGATATTGTAGTTCTCGAAGATCAGATCCATGGACAGAGAGCTGCGAGGCGCATTCATGTAAGCGGACTGTCTGGATACAAATTGCTACCGGTACTGGCAGAATACTCACGCCCAGACCTGAGACCCGGTGTCGGGGATGACGGTGAAGCGGGCGGTGTCATCGTCGAGTCGCACCCACGCAATCTTCTCGAGGGTGTTGAGGGCGGCGGTGAGCTTGTTGAACGTCCGAATGTTTTTCAGCTCTGTTTTGAACCTCATCTTGTCTTTCTAGCCCCGTATAGAGGCACTTATGAGATGGGCACCTTCTTCATCACGGAGAAGACGCGGTCGAGGATTTGGTGAAGTTGGAGAACGCGATCGCTAGTCACTAATTAGCGGCGGTGCGGGGGAGCTATAGAGGTAAGCTGATCCACAGCATGGATATCTAGCAGCCACGGTCTGCCGATAAGAAGCACTGATAGAGCTCTCAATATAAAGTTTAGCGCGGGGTATTGACGCCTAGCTACCTACCTGGGTACACTACACTACACTACAGTCCACTCCAATGACCCCGCATAGGACCCTTACAGATCCTACTTGATATTTGTTGCCGTGTGATCTGATAAGCTGTTCCAAGAGATCCATACTCCCCTCGCTTCATACAGCGTCTCGGTAAACGATGAAAGCTCCCTGCCATGTCTAGATGTAAAGGAAAGGAAAGGAAAGGAAATGCGCCAAGGGATGTGACAGCTCTGTATCCCGTAAACACTCCGTCTGCACACCCTAGTGTAAAGGTCATTATATCTCGTCTCGTCGTAGTCCAATCTCCCTTTCCACGACTTATTTCGTAATGTCGGCACTGGCGTTTGTCTTCGGCTCTTGTGCGTCGAACCACTTGAGGAATTTCCAATCTGGCTCCTTTGCTGCTAGCTCCCATCGTCCGTAGGCGCCTGGAACTGGCGGCAGGTCTCTTGATGCCGGCGACTGAGGCTCTCCCAGGCCTTCTTCCTCTTCCTCCGCCTCTTCTTCTTCTTCGGCATCGGACTCAATCTCTGGGTCTTGTTCGGCTTCCGGTTCTGGATGGAGTGGTTTCCGCTTAGAAACATGTGCAAATCGCAGTGCCGCGCCTACAAACCGGCGCGGCAACGCCCAACGCATCCAGATAGACCTACTGGTAGTATTGGTGCCGGCCCCAGCTCCGGCTGCCGCTCCAGCTTCTGCTCTCGGAGGGTTGTTCTTGCCGGCAACGCAGTACGGGCACAGGCTATTGCGCGGGTCGCCGTCCCAGGGGTACGACGTGCGGGTGGTGCCCTTCGCCCGGTCGTACGAGGCGGGAAGCACTGGGTGCGAGCAGTAGTGGAAGACGTCCTGGCGGCAGACGGGGCACAGCGGCTTGTCGGTGATGGCGAGGTAGCGCTTGATGCAGACGCTGCCGAAGGCGTGCCCGCACGGCGTCAGGGCCCAGCTCTCCTTGACGCCCTCGGGCGACTTCCGCCCGACCTCCTCCTGGCAGATCGGGCAGGCCGGATCCGTCACCACGGGCGTCGGAAGCGTGAGCGCGACCGACGCCCGGACGTTGCTCTTCTGTAGCTTCATCGGGGTCCGTCTGTGCGAGCTTCCGTCCGGCCCCGCATGTAAGTGGGCGAATATTGTATTATTCAAGGTTGCAGTTGTTTGTTGGGTGTGATGTAAGTTCAGATAGGTTGGAGGGGTAAAGATAGGCACGTAAGGTTGGTGGGACTGTGTTATTGGGAGAGAAGGCTGTGAGATCGGGGGTCACAAGGTTCCGAAGCTCCCAACGCGCGAGCGAGCAAGCAAGCAAGCGAGCCGCTGCTTGCTGATCGGGCAACGCGAGGTAGGTGTAAGTGTGTAGATTGGTGTTGGTGGTGTTCAATCACTGGACCAGGAGCAATAGCAGAGCGATAGATAATGAAATGCGCCGAGTGAAAGGCAGCCAAAGACGTAAGTGGCAGCCTGCCTGACTGACTGGTTGGCTGGCTATCTGGCCTGGGCCTGACCTTTGCACTATCTTAGCCCGAGGCAGACTGGTAGGACTAAGGTGACATTGTAGCAAATTGCAGATCTCTGTGGCTACCGAGACAAAAAGTCATAGAATGGATGAAATGGAGGGGATGGCGGAATCCGGTTCTTTTCAGGTGTTGCAGGACAGTAGATAAGCTTTTGGCAGCCTCGGGCGCTTAACCGTGGAATTCACCCTCCTTATTCCAGTTATCGTCGTTCTATAGCACGCTTCGGGTCAACCAAGGTTGTGTAGACACAAGAATTGAGCTGTACCTCGAGGTAGAGATCCTTTCTGGCTTGTGGATGACTTTCTGGTGAATAGCTCCAAAAGGCTTACACCAGTCCTGGCTAACTTTCCCTATTGATATTGTAACTCTGCCAGACTTCCTGATAAATGTTGATTGCTAACGCATTGCTCTTTTCGCGGTGGATTTATGAGTTCATCGATATCTTGGGAAGTTGTTTTGATCTACCTAGTGAACCTATAAGAGAATCTCTAGGCATACGTTACGCTGTATGTCTTCCAGTACTTGATCTCCCGGCTGTACTCAACTCCTTCAAAGCCAGCAACGAGATACTTGCCACACTTATTCTGCAGCGCATATCCCTTGCCTGCCTCAAATATAACAGTGTAGAGTCCGCCGACCTCAGGGCTCAGCACTCCTTGGCTCTTCAGATACTGACCATCCACAGCACTGGTGATCTTAAACTTGTTGCTTCCAACCTCCTCAACATGCACAACCCACCTCTGCTCGAGGCTCTCGTGCTTGGCCGTAACTGGAGATATAGTGACGTTTCCAGAGCCAGAGTTTGTCAGGGCAACGCCTTCCATCTCAAAGACCAGGTATCGCCCCTCTGTCAGCGCACCCCTAATTTCCTTGAAGCCTTCTTCGCTGAGACTGCTCACGTCCTCCACCTGAGATGTATACGGGACTGGCGGGCGCTGTACTAAATAAAGAGCTTCACAGTGAGCAGCCCCGTCGTACTCACCCAAGAGGTTCTTGTGAGGAGCTGGAGCGTCTGGTATGCTTGGAATGCTATAATCCGGGTTTGCGAAGTCAAATGCATCCGTGAGGTCCCCCATGTGTTCTCGGCGCCAAGGAACCATCTCGTCGGAGGTGACGTTCTTGCCCTTAGCAGCCTGCCATTTCTCAATGAACTTAATTTGGCTGTTATGGTCCACGTGCTCGGCATATACCGCACCTCCACGCGTCCAAGGGCTGATGATATAAAAGGGGAGTCTGAAGCCAGGCCCGGCGAATACCTCTCCCATATCTGCAAAGGGATCCTCGATCCACTCGCCGGGTGTACCTTGCGGAGCGTGATAAGGGGACACGTGGTCGCCGAAGCCGCCAGTCTCATCGAAGGATATAATCAGCACTGTCTTGCTGTACTTGGGAGACGATGTGACGGCGTCTACGACCTGCTTCTGTAGCCAGGCTCCGTCTCGAGGTGAGTATGGCGGATGCTCAGATAGCTCTGACGGACCAACGATGAATGAAATCTCCGGGAGGGTGCCATTGGCTGCCTGTGCATAGAATGTGTCAAGACTTAAGCCCTCAAAACCTCGCTTGTACAGGCTAGAGCTCTGGTCGGCCTCTTGGAACTGCTTGAACCACGCAAAAGGGTTGTCATCGAAATTGTCAGCGTCCTGGTAGACTTGCCAGGTGATATTTGCCTTCTCGTAGATCTCACTCGTGGTGAGCCACTCCAATGGGTAGCAGTTGATACCCTGGGAGTCACACCCTGGCGTTTCGTTATTGTCGATATAGGGATAGCCACCCTCGTCCGAGTCTTGGGGAGATCCGGGAACATTGATGGAACCAGATACCCATGTAACACGGTTGGGATTGGTGGATGCAATCACCGATTCCTGTCCGGTTTAGTACATTGTATGGCGACGCGGAGAGTATAGACTCACTTGGTACATGTCGCCTACTGTCCACCCATCGGCAATGGCAAATTGAACGGGGATATCAGACCTTCTGAAGTGACCCCAGCTCCACGGTGTGTTATTGACAGCCCAGTGGTCATTGAGTCCGAAGTTGTAGGATAGGTGGTTGCTCGTCCAGCCGTTGTCACCAGCGACCATGCATTGCGTAGCATTGAGCCAGTCTCCGCCCAGGTAATTCAAGTACCAAGGGTTGAGATAGGATGCATTTGTCGTGAGATCGGCGTCCACTTTCTGCTTCCAGACCGGCGTGCCATCGTTCACTTGAATATTAGGGTCTGAAAAGCCTCTCACGCCAGCCATTGTGCCAAAGTAGTGATCGAAGGCTCGGTTCTCTGCATTGCGGACTTAGCGAGGGAGACACAATATCAGACTAGTTATCGTACCTTGCATAAATAGCACGACATGATCGATATCGGCTATGCTGCCAGCTTGACCATTGGCCAGTAGCGGGTACATGAATGCCGCCATGACTGGCAATAGCTTGGACGCGACTGCCATGATAATCAATTGACTGGATCTCGGGAGCTTTCTTGGAACACTGAGAATGCCAGCCCTAGCAGGAAGAAGATCCGAAAGGAACAAATAGCCCGGGCATGTGCCATTTGATGTATATAAATGCCGGAGCGCACCGGCAGGTGAGCCAGCCCAGCAAGCTCTGACCGTGGCCTTGGTAGCTGAGGGAAGCCATGGAGGCCAACGTGCATCAGGCCGCTCGGTTCATCACCAAATGAGATCTCCTGCCAGGAACATGTTCTTGATCCATCGAAGACACCACTTCAAATAAAGTTAGCTGCTTACCTTCACATTGGCTTTGAGAGGCTGGTTTTGACACGCGCGAAGTCTACAATTCAACGGTACCTTGCGTACAAGGTGGAGAGACTTGGCACGTGCTGCACAAAATCCATGGTTTCCGGGAGATGAAGAGAGCGGCGTGCTGGTAAATAACAAGACTCGGTTGGGTTTCTGTGATGCGGGTGTAAGTGTGGAGGAGTTGCTTGGAGGCGGGAAGGGCCGCTACAGCCAATTACATTGTCCCTGCTTGGCACATGTGGTTATGTTTCTGGCGATCAATTCCCTCAGGATTTGAACTTCTACTAGACTCTATGAACATCCGAACAAGGAAGGTCGAAATTATCTCCATCTTGCATCTCAGCTATCCTCATCATTCCGCACTATTTGAGGGGTTTGTAAACTGAAAATTATGAGGTGAAGTGCCGGCCTACTGAAATGCTGGGCGATGGAGAATGGTCTGCATCAACCGGGCAGCACCCCAATACTAGAGGAAAGCCCTCGGTCCTCGTTTGGAGATGAGATAGAGTCTCAACCTCTCGCGAAGCCGCCCACCGCGCATAAGGTTGCACAAGCCCCAACGAGAGTATATGCACGAGATCTTCTAGCTTTTTGCTTTCTCGTACTGTGTGCCCTCGCCGCTTTATACTCGTCTCTGGGCCGGGGTCTACCGAACCTCATATTCTGGAAGACATCTCATGGAGGAGCTGCCAAGACAATTGGAATTCTACTCTCTCCCGATAAGCACATACATCGTGATGCGTACAACATTTCGCTTCAATGGAATATAAGTTCTGGCTTTCGAGAGCCGGATGGTGTCAAGAAACGGGTATATCTTGTGAATGGTAGGCGGCTCACCCGTTATTCGAAATACCGTGTTTAACTAATCAAAATGAAGATGAGTTTCCTGGCCCTACAATAGAAGCTCGCTCCGGAGACACTCTGGTAATTGAGGTGATCAACAGCCTCGGAGAAGAAGGTGTTTCATTGCACTGGCATGGCCTTAAGCTTCTAGGTCAAAACACCTATGATGGGGCCGTCGGCTTCACTCAGAAGCCAATTGCGCCTGGAGAACGCTATGTGTATGTTCTTCAAATAGGAGACCACGAGCACGGGACGTTCTGGTGGCATGCTCATTCCCAGACCCAGAGAGGCGACGGACTCTTTGGTGGTCTTGTGGTACATCATCCACAGAACACCATCGATGGCCGTTCTAGTGCCTCAGAGATGCAGGAGTACGATTATCAACGAGACGTTTTTCTCATGGTGGGCGACTGGTTTCACCGCTCTGGAGACGAAATCCTAGCATGGTATGCTAATCCTGCATCATTCGGTAATGAGCCGGTGCCAGACTCACTACTTATCAACGGCAAAGGCCAGTTCGACTGCTCCTTGGCTGTCCCTGCCCGTCCAGTCGAGTGTAGGACCGTTCCAGAGAAGGACTTAGGGGGTATATTAGGGCGCGTACCCAAAGGGACACGTTTGAGATTAGTCAATGTTGGCTCAATTGCTGGATTCTCCATTGCGGTCAATGAGGCTCTTTTACAACCTATCCAAGTTGATGGAGGCTTTGAGGTCCAGGCTCCGGCTGCTCACAGCCTTGGGATCATCTATCCAGGAGAAAGAGTCGACGTGATACTGCAGTCAGACACAATATTTCCCAAACGCACACTATTTGTAGCCTTGGATAATGAGTAAGCAACGCTTTGTGAATACGTCAAGCAGAGAAGCTAACCATCTAAGGAACTTCAAATACACCAATCCAGCCCTTAATCCAAATCAATCGTTTCCTTTTAGTAACGATGGAACGTGGGATGACTCAACTGATCATTTCTCCGTCAACCACCTGGATCTCTCTCGTCTGGAGCCCACGGCTCAGGCTGTTGGCGAGATTTCGTCCTCGGTTCAGCAGACCTTGGTTCTATACGTCAAGACACAGAAGCTGGCACAGTATGAAAACAAACCACTTGGTTTCATTAATCACACGTTCTGGATTCCGCAAGACGAACCACTACTATCACTGCCAAAGGCGGACTGGGATGACCACCAATTTGTGCCCTTCATAAAAGAGAGAACATGGATTGACCTGGTCATTAACAATCTTGACGACGGCTCACATCCCTTTCATTTACATGGGCATGAGTTCTACGTTCTGTCCTCATATAGAGCTGACGGTCGTACTGGATGGGGCAGCTATAATCCCTTTGAAGGAAGCGAACCGCCTTCTGGGCTGGATCTTGCAAGTCCGTTGCGGAAAGACACGGTAGCCGTGCCGAGAAGGGGACATGTTGTGCTTCGGATTGCTGCAGACAATCCTGGCATCTGGATGCTGCATTGTCATGTCCAAGTCCATATGAGTACGGGAATGGCCATGGCGATCCATGTGGGCGAAAATGAAGAGCACGTCGATACCCATGACAGCAATATGTAGATGCATTTAGAAGTATAATGTCATAAATCGTAAGAACGCACGCTTAAATGCTATCGTGACCGTACAACAGGTCCTAATTCATCATCGCTTTCGTCTCGAAATCCTTCTTCCAAACTGTACGCCAAATTAGCCAAGGGGCACGTATCAAACCCATGAGTGGACCTACTCTCTGCTCAGTCGCCTCTCCAGATCAGGTCTTCCAGCTTCTCTTTCGTGCTGTTCTCTTCTGTCTTCATGAACTATCTCTAGCTCTTCTCCCTCCTCCGAGTTGAAGTCCGCATCCGATCCGTTGTCGGTGGCCACGACCACACGTTCCTGTCGCCGCCGCAGGATTGAGGGCATAAATGCGCCTATTATCCCGCCCTGGAACCTTTGACGAAGCAGCGACGAGCCACTGGATATTGTCTCCACCGGTAGGTACTGGCTATATCGGTTGCGGTATCTCTGCCACATCGGGACCAGAACATAGGTGATGAGAAGAAAGAAGAGAAGGGCGATGATGGCTGGAATGATCAAGGTCTGGGGTTCAGCCTGTCAGTCATAGTTCTGTCATTCTATGCCTAGTATCAAGACTCACCTTGATGACCGACAGTGTTTCGCCCATCTTGCCGCAAGGGGCGTTCCAACCGTTGTCAGGCCACGTAGGCTCGAGATCCCGCCTGCGATACTATAGCTACCAGACGATATTGGCCCAGGGCAAACTGGGATGATGAAGGACGTGTGTATATGGTAATAAAGGTGCCGGAGACGGAATTCTCGCTGGACTACACAGGGACGCAGCTGGCAAGCCGCGTGGTCACTTGGTGATACGGTACGGCGCAGAGAATCTCGCTGCGGGTTGAGGTTATCGGCTCTGAGGTGGAGCCCGGGCTGCTGGAGGATCCGACATGGGTAGGGGCGGCGTCATTCGCCATACCCGCTTGCCTAGTCTGGGCTGCCATTTTAGGGGCCGCCTTCTTAGGTGTTAGTATGCCATTCAAGTCTCGTCTGGCCAACGTTGGCATGGAGATATTGCACTAACAGCAAACAGCAACCTCCTTACATCGTCTATCAAAGCTCTTCCTAGTCGTCCTTGTAGGTTTTCGAATATTACTTTTCGAGTATGTCGTAGATATCGTCAAGTGATCTCGGGGTTCGACGCCCCTACCTCTTTCATTTTGCCGTGGCTGTGGCTTCTCGATAGATTCTGCTAATACGGATTGTGATACCAGCCCTCAGTGTCAGCAAGCTGACTGTCAGCCACAGCCGCATTTCTTCAATAGCGGCCACACAAACGAACTGTCAAAGAATCATCAAGGTGGTTCTATTGGCTGTTTCCCTCCTAAGGCTGCATCTCGCCAGGGCCCCTCCGCTCGTGGGTGAATGGGTGGGTGCGCATTGAGAATAGGGGTTCATGCAGCAGATATCGAAACAGTTCGTGCCACCAAGAACATAGGGGATATCCAGCCATGACTACTCCGTACATAACTCGGGCTTCAGTGTGAATAGGTCCATTTTGCTGCAGTAACTTACTCATAGGTCGTTGAATAAACTTGTACCGAAATATACACACCGTCTCATGTCTTCTTGATGGTAGCGCTATATTTGGCGCTGGATTGTTGTTTACACCCCTCCCGTCACCATTGTTTGGCTTCCACTCAACCACCGGGCTGAGGTACAGATCATGCTACGTGCAAACTCCGTGTACACACACCCTGATGGCAAAGCCGGTAAGCAATGTCAGTGGAATATGTCATCAACACGAAGTGGTTGTAAAGTGATTACCTTGTGAGAGGATTCCTGGCAAATATGGGCCCCTAAATGCACTAGATATGTGTATGTACATACCTAGGTACAGTAGGTAGATTAGACATGTCAATGCCCCGCAATTCAAGACAACCAGCGCAGTAAGGGGGAGGAGAGCAGAGAGCAACGAAAGCAAGGGAAAACGCGTGCCGCCAAGATCGGTTTGCGGTATGAGCTTTGACAAACAAGACTGGGCTTTGGTTATTTTGGCATGGCGCTGCGCTGGCAATGCTGGCATGGCATCGATCGCATCACATCAAATGCATGGCATGGCATGGCATGGCCGCACGGTTACATTTGTGTTTCCCTGGCGGATGAAACCACGCCCGTTTCAGGGGGTGCGAAATCACCACCAGCGTAGCATTTCCCATACTCTCTCCACACAACCTCTACTACATGTATGTATTAGTCGACCTGGCACTAGACTAACCGCTGGCTGCTGCATTTGGCCACCTTGGCCACTATCAAGCTTGATTATGACAGCAGCTACTTGATTGCAGAGTTGTACTGTGAATTGCTAGAGGCACCGTTAGAGTATACTAGGTACCTAGGTAGTCTGTGTGGTTGATATGATAGACGGGCTAACTGTCTTTGTCCCCAAACACGAGAAAGAGAGCCGCCAACGTGCCTTCTCCTATCGTAAAAAGGGCTGACAGACCCCCCTAAAAGAAAATCTGCTGGCGGTGCTTACCCATCCATCCACCATTTGCGCGTTTGCTGTCTGTTGCAGAATCTTGAGAAAAAGACAAAGAATCCAGGCGCCCATTCGTATTGATTCAGGACTGGGCCTGCTATTTATTTTATTATTGAATGTGGAGCGAGCTCGGGGAGAGGATCGAGGTCAGCAGGGGAGGCGCCGCCTATCGAAAGTGCCGCTTCCATTTGAGGAAATCCACCCAAAATTAACCCTCCCCAGGGTCCCCTGGATCTGGACCTTGTCTTGTCTTGCCTTGCCTGCCTTTACTTCCGACTTACCTCCACGACCCTTTCCCTACGCGAACCTTCGATGAGCCTTCGCGGCCAGTACGGAAAAAGAAGTGGGTGCCTTTCAAACAGCCTCGATTATGCAACACCTTGCCCGCTAGACATCCCGCGAATCGTCGTCCTGAGCTGGCCGGATATGCGATGCGATCGCCCTCGGTCCTGAGACGCAGACTACTATTTCGAAGCCAATCCGTCCCTCTCCACGAGACGAGCGGCTCGGCTCCAGTCCCAGTTCACGGCCAGTGCCAGTGCCAGTGCCAGTGCTCCACGCCCTGAGGTCTGCGATCTCGCGCGTGCGTGCGTGTTGGCTGCACACATCCACTCATCTTGACGTGCACCGAAGGCGGCTGTTTCACGATTCTTACCCGCGATCAACATGTCTTCTGCCGACAAGTCAAGGCAGTCTTCCACCGGGAAGGCCTCGTCCTTTTTCTCTAGAAGCAGAAACAAAAGTGACAAGAGGAACACGAGCGATGAGGGTAAACACCTGGCGGCCGAATACGACACATCGAGCTCTGTAAACTCGCGTACGTCACGGCACCACCATCGAGACTCGTCAACAATATCCATCGACCGCCCGACTACCCCCGATGGGGGCCTGAATATGATGGCGGGCGTGATGACTACTATACCCTACGAGAGCGTGAGCGCCGACCGCCGCTCACCTATCCCTGTCGAATATCTACCGAAGCCAGACCAAATGCCAGTACGGCGAGAACCGTTACCACACCAGTTAGCCAAAGCCACGGCCGATTTCCACCAGTACCCCAGTTTCGACCCTTCACAACTTCACAACGTTGCTGGCTCGCATCTCTCGGGTCCTCGACCACCTCCAGGATCCAATATCACCATGGCCAGCACTGGCCGACAGACACAGCTTCAGCAATGGGGTCCTCCAAGGGAAAGCAGCTACGCTGGATCCCATAATTCGAGATACAATTCATACCAGACCTCTGGCGGCCGAAGCTCCGCGGATCAGTCCAGCGTATTTTCAGGTAATGGCGGCTCCTATTATAATGCAAACAATCGCTCATCCAAGCCAGCCCTCCCCAGTGCCTCTTCCCTCAGCTCTTATTCTTCCCAACAATCCCACCGCGAATCGAACCGCCTGACCAAGCTTCCAGGAGGATACCAAGCGGGTGGCTCCCACGACGGCTTCAACTTCTCCAAGCCTGACGATGACCGAGTCGTGGAGCAGATGTTTGTGGAATTGATGCAGAAACGTGGTTGGCACAACCTTCCCGACCAGGCTCGCCGACAGATGATCGCCTACCCGGCCGCGAAGAAATGGACATTGATCTACCAGGATCGCCTGACAGAATGGCAAGGCGATCAGAAGAGAAGGGCAACAGCGAAGCCAGGACAATACTCGAATTTTGATGTCACAACCTTTTCAGACGAGGAAGGCAGTCCCGAATGGTACGTTAGGAAAGTCATGGACAACAGCCTCGATACGAAAGGGTTGGGCAGCTTGGAAGTCAACTTGAGAACGCAACAGATTGGCTGGGTCAAGCGATTTATCGAGTGCCAGGGTCAGGTTGCTCTCACCAATGTGCTCCTAAAAATAAATCGAAAGTCTGCGGTCGGCCCGGCAGCTCCTGAGGGCAGCAGAGGCGAGAAGAACCTGGACCGGGAATACGATATTGTGAAGTGTCTGAAGGCGTTGATGAACAACAAGTTCGGCGCCGACGATGCCTTAACTCACCAGCAGGTCATAGTTGCGCTGGCTACATCCCTCATCTCTCCCCGACTATCAACACGAAAACTGGTCAGTGAAGTCTTGACCTTCTTGTGCCATTGGGCCGATGGCCAAGGCCACATGAAAGTCATTGGGGCCATGGACAATGTCAAGAACTCGCAGGCAGAGAATGGCCGCTTTGATGCCTGGATGCGGCTTGTCGAAGTCACGGTCGATGGCCGAGGCAAGATGGGCAGTCTCGTCGGTGCAAGCGAGGAAGTGAGGAGCGGTGGAATTGGTATGGAGAATCTCCTCATGGAATATGCCGTTGCGACACTCATCCTCATCAATATGATCATCGACGCCCCTGAGAAAGATCTCCAGCTCCGGATTCATATCCGAGCGCAATTTACTGCATGCGGGATTAGGCGGATCCTGACGAAGATGGAATCCTTCCAATACGACCTGATAGACAAACAGATTGAGCGTTTCCGGACAAACGAAGCCATTGATTATGAGGATATGCTCGAACGGGAGAATAGCAGTATCAAGGACAGTATCGAGGGGGAAGTCAAGGATCTAAACGATCCAGCTCAAATTGTAGACGCTATCCAGACGCGGCTACAGGGCACCAAGACTCAGGACTACTTCATATCTGCTTTGCAACATCTCCTCCTCATCCGTAATAACGATGGCGAGGAACGTCTCAGGATGTTCCAGCTTGTGGACTCCATGCTCAGCTACGTTGCTATGGACCGTCGTTTGCCGGATATGGATCTCAAGCAGAGCCTCAACTTCACCGTCCAGAGTCTCCTAGACAAGCTACACACGGACTCTGAGGCCCGTCAAGCCCTAGATGAAGCCCTCGAGGCCCGGCAGATAGCGGATGCTGCGATGGCCGAGAGGGACGAAATGCGGGCAAGACTTGAACTTGGTGCAGATGGTCTAGTCGCCAAGATGCAGAAGCAATTAGATGAGCAAGCACGCTTCATCGAAGCTCAAAGGAGACAAGCCGAGGGACTGAAATCGGAGCTAGAAAACATTCAGACCCTGCGTGCTAAGGAAGCTCAAAGATACGAGCTTGAGACTCGTGAGCTGTATCTCATGCTTCGGGATGCGCAAGACGTTGCTGCGTCGAACGCTGTTAAGGGTAACAAGCTGGGTGATGAAGATCCTGCTCGTATGCAGGGTATACTTGACCGCGAACGTCTCATGGACCGCCTGGCAATGCAGATTGAGCGCCAAAAGACCCAATTCAAACTGGAAGGCAGAGTATGGGGTGATGCTGCCGGACCTTCTGACAGATTACGCGCACTACGCGAGGAAATGGACGGATATGGGAACGCGGCTGGCGCCGGCACTCCGCCTCGAGATTTCACAAACAGCATGCTTGGTAGTGTCAACAGACAAACCAAGATCCCCCGTAAACCCGTCAACTCTCAAGGGGAAGCTGCTGACAGAATCGCTGAGAGCGGAGATGAAGGAGAAGATGGTGTCATCTACGAGAAGCCCCGTGTTGTTGAGATCCGTCGCCCAGTCATGGATCCAAAGCAGCAGAGCAATCTCCTTGGCGAGATCACTGGCAAGGTCAAGAAGTATGAAGGCAGTGATTCCGAGGATGGAGATGGTGTCACTACCGGTCCATCACACCCGAGCCTTGAATCGCAATCTCCTATCACACCCAGTGACAACGAGCCTCCTAAGATCGAGATTACTGGCACTTCTGGGCCACCTCCCCCGCCTCCTCCACCTCCTCCTATGCCAGGTCAACTTCCTGGCGCACCTCCCCCGCCTCCTGGTATGCTATCGCCTACCTCTGCTACGGGAGCACCTCCACCGCCGCCTCCCCCCCCTCCTCCCCCTATGCCTGGTACGAGCGCAATGCCTCCTCCTCCACCTCCTCCGCCCCCCATGCCAGGTGTTGCTGGCATGCCTCCCCCTCCGCCTCCTCCAATGCCTATGCCTGGGACTTTGTCTGGTCATTTCCTGGCTCAACAGCCTGCCTTTTCGGCGACACCAACTATTGGTCTACCTGTCGTTCGACCCAAGAAAAAGCTTAAGGCTTTGCATTGGGACAAGGTTGATACCCCTGTGACCACTCATTGGGCCGCCCATGCCCCTACAGCGGAAGAGAGAGAAGAGAAGTACATGGAGCTTAGCCGTAAGGGTATTCTTGATGAAGTCGAGAAACTCTTCATGGCCAAGGAGATCAAGCAACTGGGTCAAAGCAGCTCTAAGAAGGACGACAAGAAGCAGATCATCTCTAATGATCTCCGTAAAGCCTTTGGTGAGTTATCAATGCACTCATTTCTTGTTTGTTCTTTACGCTAACCTGGCTTTTAGAAATTGCTCTCGCCAAATTTTCACAATATTCTGTAGAGAAAGTTGTTCAGATGATCATCCATTGTGACAAGGAAGTACTTGATAACCAGGTCGTCATGGATTTCCTACAAAAAGATGATCTCTGCAATATCCCTGACAATACCTCGAAGCTTATGGCACCATACAGCAAAGACTGGACTGGCCCAGAGGCGAATAAAGAGAACCGGGAACAAGATCCGGCCGAGCTTACCAGGCAAGATCAGATCTACCTGCAAACCGCATTTGAGCTCCATCATTACTGGAAGAGTAGGATGCGAGCTCTGGCTTTGACAAGGAGCTTCGAGCCTGACTATGAAGAGATTTCTGAGAAGATCCGCCAAGTTGTCAACGTTTCAGAGTCGCTGAGAGATTCGGTATCATTGATGAACGTACTGGGTCTCATTCTTGATATTGGTAATTACATGAACGACGCAAACAAGCAAGCACGAGGCTTCAAGCTCAGTTCCCTTGCCCGTCTTGCAATGGTCAAAGATGACAAAAACGAGTCCACGCTGGCTGATCTTGTCGAGCGTATTGTTCGACAGCAGTATCCAGAATGGGAAGAGTTCACCGGAGATATCCAGGGTGTTCTGACTGCCCAAAAGATCAATATCGAGCAGCTGCAGGCTGATGCCAAGAAGTATATTGACAACATCCGCAATGTCCAGATGTCGCTTGACTCCGGTAACTTGTCTGATCCGAAGAAGTTTCATCCACAAGACCGTGTAAGCCAAATCGTACAGCGCTGCATGAAGGATGCTAGGCGCAAGGCGGAGCAGATGGAGTTGTACCTTGAGGAAATGATCCGAACATACAACGATATTATGATCTTCTATGGCGAAGATCCTCAAGACGACAATGCTCGCAGAGACTTCTTCGCCAAGTTGGCCCTGTTTATCTCGGAGTGGAAGAGGTCCCGCGAGAAGAACGTCCAGCTTGAAGATACGAGAAGGCGGAACGAGGCAAGCATGAAGAGGAAGCACGCGCAGTTGAAGATTGCTTCTGCTGCCGGTATAGAGAGTGCACTGCCTAGCCCTAGCAGTGCAGGTGCCATGGACAGCCTGCTTGAGAAACTCAGGGCTGCTGCACCGCAAACCAGAGATCAGAAAGATCGCAGAAGGAGAGCAAGACTCAAGGACAGGCACCAAGTGCGTATCGCTTCTGGCCAAAAGATTCCTGACTTGAACGAGATTCCGGAGGTGGAAGCCGGGCTACAAAGTGCCAAGAGCACAGGAAGTGCCCCTACCGACGATGATGGCAACCTGGTTAGCCCTGGGCTGTCCTCGCCGAAGGAAGCCGAAGAGGATGATGTCGCGGCGAGAGCAGCACTGCTACTCCAAGGCATGCGTGGTGATGGCGCGGAAGATAGTGAAGAGAAACGTGAAAGCCTTAGGAAGGCGAGAAGACAGACCGCGCAGGATGAGAGAACCGCCAGGAGAAGGAGGATGCGCGAGAAGACGGCTAGCACTCAGCCGAAGGAAGATGACGAGACAAAAGACGACGCCATGGCTGATGCTGATGTACCAACACCCACGGCGGAGGAAACCCCTACTGAAGTGTAGAAGGGTAAACCATGAGATGAGACACGCCGCAATTGGCGGTCTTCTGTTGTGCATCATCGCGATCATCAGAGCATATAAAGCAGTACGTAATGTTTACTAGTCGACAACCATGGTCGGAGGTGTCATACCTGGAATTTTTCTACTTCTGCCAGGAGGACCTTTGTACTACATTGCAAGGAGTTTCAATCCAACATTCGGCTATATTGGGCGGCCAGGGATGAATCTTTTACGGAGTGGTGTTCAAGGGGTGTGGTGTCATGCGAATTGCAGGTCTGTTCGGTACAGCACACTTGATAGTGCCTCCTTGACATCGCCCCTGAGATGACAAGTACGAGAGAAGGCAAGGATTGTCAGTGAAATAGCCCTTGGTACTATATTATACCTTGTAGTGATATAGCGAATGCATACTTTCACTTCTTTGATCTATACATCTCCATCTCTACGCTCGATTTTCAAGTCTATGCTGGTGTTGGGAGAGATGTGTAACGGAGTGTTCAATCTTAAGACTTGGGCCGCAATTTCTTCTATAACGGGCTGTGGCTTCGTGGTTTCGGCTGAGAGAATGTATTCACATAGATGTTCATTTATGGTCGAATGATACAATATCCATATGGTTCTATTTGTGCCCGGCCATGACGAGCGTCAGGATGACTTATGCGGAGTTCCGCCCTACCCTGGAAGTCAGCGAGTAATCTGACGTGCGTTGGGGAGTACAAGCCAAAGACCGACCGCCTCCAAAATTCCCGTCAAGACGACTCTTTCTAACTGGCTCTTTTTCTTTCGTTATTTTGGACACGAAATGGCATTTCTCCCGACTACGGTGGAGAAAGCTGAGAATTGGGTTGGGCATGTGCGGCACCTCCATCTCATCAAATGGCGACTTGATAATGTCTAATTTATACCTTAACTCACAGTACAATACCGAACTAGACTCTCTTGATGTTGACAGGATCACGCCTCTCTATGCCTCGGATGCCGTACTACAGCTCAGCAAGGACAGGGCTATCGAGGGCCGTGATGCCATCAGGGCATTCTTCAAAGAGAATTTTCAAGCATTTGAGAGTCAATCTCACGTTGCTGAATCAGTTGGTGAGTGCCAAGTCATTGTTTCAATACTGATTTGGAGCACAGACCTTGCTGGGAGCACTATCAGTGTGGAATTGCAGGTGTTTTACAATATCAAAGGCGATCCCGAGGACGGAGCACTTCACAATCCGTCATTCCTAGTGATTAGACTAATGTCAGAGGGCGAAGAGAAAGGTTTAATCCAGTATATGGAGGCCAAGCATGATCTAAGTCCCATATTCGAGAGGATCAAGGCGGGTCAAGGGGTATCTTGCCATGAAGAATGATACTTGAATAAGATGTCCCGTAATATGGCGCAAAGTAATCATCGTAACTATGGCTACACTGAAGGATGCCTGAAGCGATCAAGTCTGCTGAGACAAGGAGCTGACATCAGATGTAAAGTAATTTGCTACTTGACATAGCTGCAACAAGAAATGTTGCTTCAAATGTAGACAAGTGTCCAGAATGTCGATCAAGTTGTGCTTAATGGCAAAACGGTAGTTGTTGTTTGGTCAATGGCTTAGTCTAATGTAAATATATATTTCAAAGCGATCTGGACCCGTCACTAGACGAAAATTTTCACATTATCCAGTCTGAATTTGAATATCAACGGTAATCTCGGATACTCGTGAGCCTAACACGGATACTCGGACTCAATAGTGTGGTGAGACCTAACTACACCAACCGGCTTTCAGATCCTAGCAGATCCGACATACGACGGAACATGATGATCTGCGTTCCCGATCGCAATGTCTCATTCCGGTGGGAGAAACAGTATAAAAATGCCCAACCCAGTGATTGAAGTCCCTAAATGAAGCTTTACGACTGTTACTGGCAACTAGTAGAACGTCTTTGGGAGACTGGGAAACATCATGAACAGTTCAGCAGAGAGAAAGGAGACAAAGATGCAGGTGCTTGCCCTCGGACTACCGAGATGTGGGACAACGTCTCTGACAGCCGCCTTGGAGTCGGACATCCTCAATATCAAACCCACTCTCCATGCCTTTGAGACAGTGACGAACCTCAGCAAGTTTCAGCTCATCCTCGACGCGTTCCGCCTTCAGGGTGACGAGAACAAGGCCCGGCGCCAAGCTCTTCTGCATCAAGTCACGGACGGCTACGCAGCATGTATGGAGTCGATGAATGTGGTAGCTGGGGACCTCATGGATCTATATCCAGAGGCGAAGCTTGTGCTCAACGTGCGGCCACCTCCAAAGAATGGCGAGCCGGCTGGTGTCGCCTGGGCACGCAGTTGCGACGGATCAGTCCGGTTTTTCAGCACCTGGTGGGGAGTGTTGGCATGCTGGCCGTTGCAACGGTACCGATTCTGGTGGTATCGATACCGCCTGCAGACCAATATCTGGAGAAGCAAAGGTGTTTTGGCCCAGGCGGAGACACCAAGATGGCTCGAGTCCAAGGGTAGTGCTTGGATGACCGTTGAGTTCTATGAGAATTATCTTGCCTGGGTGCAAGAAGAGGCCAGGAAGCGCGGCCGCGACATCTTGATCTGGCACCTTGGTATGGGCTGGGGACCGCTCTGTGATTTTCTTGACAGGGAGGCGCCGCCGAAGAGCGTTCCGGTACCCTATTTGAATGAGTTGGCGACCACCAAGAAGAGGGTGCGGAACTATGTCAGACAAGGGTTGCAGTATTGGGCACTATATAGCATAATTCTGGGGGCGGCTTGGTGGCTGGCGACAATTTAGTAAGGAGCGCACTCAACGAAGGTCATGTACTAGCGAGAACTGGATAGACTTCCACGAGCGATGCCATGTTACGAGGCCGGCGGTGGTGGGGGTCATCATAACCAGTATAATACACTGCCGGCATTCGGCACGGGAAAGGGGGCCGACCGGGGCACCCGGCACTTGAGGTCCATTTTTGTCCGGTGGGGTGGAGCTTTTGAGTTCGGCCCTCCGGTGTAAGTCAAATCCGGCAACTCGGCTTGGTCCATACTCTCCCCCTCGTAGAAGAGCGCCGGTCTCGCTTCGATCCTCCATACCATCAATATAGATTCTTATCTGTAACCAAATACACTGTGCACGACGTCACGTTATTTAGCCGGGAGCCTTGAACCCCCACAAATCCTCGATGGCTGAACCCCTCACACGCTTTTCCGTGAGTTCCTCAGCGGGCGCCCCACTACAACCATTCAACCTGATAGGAGGCATTGCTGCCGTTGATGAAGCGGGTCAATGTTCCGCGACCTCTACTCAGGCAATATAATGCGACTAGGACACCGCATGGCAAATTTCCGACTGGACATGCTGCATGAATCTAGACCTGTTCTCTTTTTGAGCTCGTAGAAAGGTAGTGTTGTTATTATCTTGTAACAATCGTCATCATGGACGCAAAGACCGGTATGGTCATTGGTTACAATGGCCTCCATCCGTTCTCTAAAGTTACGATCTCCGATCGTGCTTCCGTTCAAAAGCTTCTGCGCACAGTCCTAGACCCTCTTGAGCCTTTCTTCTCCCCAAACAAGGCGCGAGTTCGGTGTCCTGGAGCAACCGCCGTCAGATTCGACCAGACAGCTTCTGAAGTCGAGGGAATCTGCCGGCCGTTATGGGGCTTAGCATGTTTGCTGGCAGGAGGCGGGGACTATCATGGCAAGAGCTGGTGGATCGATGGCATCAAGGCGGGAACTGACCCTGAGAACCCGGAATACTGGGGCTTTCCCCGTGACAATGATCAGAGAATGGTCGAGATGTGTCCTCTGGGTGAGAATCTCAGTGCTTCCAATTTCTGCCTCAATGATTAATTTGATTAGGTTTCGCACTCGCTGCCGCACCAGAGATCTGGCAGTCGTTTTCTGAAAAGGAGCGAACAAACGTTGAGAACTGGCTAGGTAACTCCATAAACGAGAAAAAGTTAATCGCCTCAAAGGTCTTGATCGTTGCGAGTACTGACATTGTGGCAGCATGCCGAATACGAATTGGTTATGGTTTAGAGTATTTGCCAACCTAGGCCTGAAAGAGAACGGCGGTAAATTCTCTCAAGAACGTTTAGATAGTGATATCGAGCACCTCAACACCTTCTACCGTGGGGATGGCTGGTCGAATGATGGCCCAGAAGGCATTCATCGTAAGTATTGTGTAACTCACTTTGAAGTATGTTGCGTTAATACCATGGTAGAAATGGATTATTACTCTTCCAGTTTTGCTATTCATTTCTTACAACTACTCTATGCAAAGATTGCAGGAAAAGAAGAGCCTGAGCGCGCTGAAGAGTTTAAGAAGAGGGCCCAGATGGCAGCATTAGACATGGCTCATTATTATGACAAGGAAGGGCGTTCCATTCCGTTTGGGCGAAGTGTGGGCTACCGCTTTGCAATGGTATCATTTTGGGGTGCATTGGCATATGCGGGAGTTGAGCTCCCGGAACCGTTGACATGGGGGATGGTGAAAGGCATCGTTCTTCGTCATCTACGATGGTGGCAAACACAACCAAACATCTGGAGTCCCGCCGGAACACTGACAATTGGGTACTCCTATCCCAATATGTATATGGCCGAGAACTATAACAGCCCCGGAAGCCCAGTAGGTGTGCCATTTTGATATCGATCGAGCTCTACTAACATGATATAGTACTGGGCATGCCTATCGTTCATATGCCTCGCCGTCCCAGAAGACCATCCATTCTGGACTTCGGAAGAGGAGTCTCAGTGGGATGTGATCCCCAAGATCAAACCCTTGAAACACCCGGGGCATATAATGACGTTCGTAGCCTCAATTCCCGTGCTCGTAAGTAATGCTAACATGTAACAGAAACCTTGGCGGGCATTGTATGTTGCTGTCATCTGGTCAAGCTTGTGGATATCCCATGAAAGGAACACATGCAAAGTACGGCAGCTTCGCGTATAGCAGTGCATATGCCTACTCTGCTCCACCAGGGCTTTTCACTCTCGAGCAATATGCGCTTGCCTCGCAACTGGGATTGTCAGATGATGGTGGTGAATTCTGGAAAGCAAGACGACTATCAGAATACTCCGCTATTGAGTATAGAAGCGAGCAAACGATCCTGGTCTCTAAATGGCAGCCATTTCCTGATGTCAAGATCAAGACTATTTTGATTCCACCTGAGGAGGAGACACCAAATTGGCATATTCGTGTCCATCAAATCGAAGCTGGCAGAGAAGTGATGACAGCCGATGGCTCGTTTGCAATCTACAATGAGAGAACTCCGGATGGAAGATATCTTGATGCATATGACGCCACGAAATGCGAAGGCACTTATCCGAAGCTCATCGGCAACTACGACCTCGGCACTCCTGAAGCCTGGTCGACTGGAGCAGAGGGAGCATTCGCCGTATCAAAAGGAGCCGTTGGCATCAAAGCACTGGAAGACGACATCGGCAGATCGGCGATGCTGGTCAATGCGGATCCAAACTCGAACCTGGTGGAGAGCCGTACAACGATTCCGACATTGCAGCATACCATCAAAAAGGGGCAGACCGTGTTGTACATCAGCGCAATCTATGCCAAACCCTCTGGAGAAGGTGTCGCGAGGGAAACATATCTAGACGGCTGGGACAAGCCTCCAGCAGTGCCAGACTGGCTTAAGTCGGAAGCTGCAGGTTCATAGAGACAAGGCTTGTCTCATTTGCGTGGAATGGGTCCACCGCTTTTAGATAGATTTAGTGGCCTATTTGTCATACAGAAGAGGTTTCCCCAACAAGCCTGATATACCGTTGTCCACATCTTGTAGCTGATTTTGTACATATCTTACTACGACCATGCTGACTTGCGTCTAACAAAGGCTACAAAGACAACGTAACAGAAGACATATTGATTTTGGAGACCCCTCAGATTTATATTTTTCCTTTATCCAGCCTATGGTTGAATAATAGACTTCGTAAATCATGCAAGCGCTCTCCCTCATGGCTATTCAAATAGTTGATAGCTCTTCCTTGATATTCACTTATGTACTCACTGCTTTTCCTTGAAACCGATGCGCCATTATAGCTAATGATTACGATGACCCCATTATGCCTTTGCGAAGGATTCAATGAACGACACCAGCTTCTCTGCACCCGTAAGGGGTATCGAGTTAAAATTACTGGCTCGAATACCTCCGACTGAACGATGTCCCTTCAGGCCGGTAAGGCCCTGCTCAGTGCCTTGTTTTAGGAAAGCCTTCTCCGCCTCGTCAACATTGCCGCCCTAGAAATCTGTTAGACTTGCATTATTTCTGGTGTGAACAAGACACACGGCGAACTTACCTTCGTGACACGGAAGCAGATGTTCATCCTTGAACGAACTGATTTGTCTGGGACAATCTTGTACGCATCCGGATGCGCCTCGAGCGCGGCGTAAATCAGCTGGGCCTTCTTGTTTGAGACTGCCTCCTGACCAGTCACCTTGTCAGGGTACGTGGCAAGCGATTTCTTGAGCACTTGGCCAGCAATGTAAACACTACAAAGGGTAAGGTTCAGACAAATTCAGAAGGACAGAATATCAATGCAAGGACTCACTCAAAGATGCTCAAGGTGTTATACAAGCTGTTGTTCTTGGCGATGGTCTCGTAAGAAAGAACAATTGGGCCAATCGGCAGTCCCAAGTTCCTCAGCAGATCTGCTGATGGCTGTGGGGTTACAGGCGGCAAGAAACTCTTCTTGACGACAGCGACGGTGATTCCGGTAGACCCCAGGTTCTTCTGTGCGCCGAAGAAGAAGAGAGAGTAATTCTTGACAGGAAACTTCCTCGACAGAATGTTTGAGGACATGTCTGCCACCACGATTGGGCCGTCCCCATTTGCTGAGGGCTCCAAGATGGTGGGGAATTTGGGAAATTCTACGCCGTCGACCGTCTCATTGTCACAGTAGTACACCATCGCTGCGTTCTTGGACAAGTTCCAAGTGCTCTCGTCGGGGATCTTGCCGAACTTGCCGTCGTTGATTGTGCGAGCATCAGTCACAAGATTGACATGCTTCTTGCCGAGCAGTCGCTGGGCTTCTTGATATGCCTTTAGTGACCAGGTGCCGGTGACGATGTAGTCGAGCTTCAGCTCCTCAACAGCCTTCCTGAGCTCCCGCTCTATCATCTCTGGCTCGGCATCCTTCTCCTCGACACCATTTTCCTTTAGGATGGCAGCCTTCTTCTGCGTGACCCAGGCGCCGACGAGGTTGTACACTGTTGCTGAGAATTCTCCGCTGCCTCCCGCCTGCATGAATAAAATCTCATAGTCGTCGGGAATGTCCAGGAAGGTAGCAAGATCCGCCTTGGCATTGTTGATGATGTCCGTGGCAATCTGGGAGCGATGAGAGTGTTCCGCAATGCCCAGCCCAGTCCCTTGATAATCGACAAGCGCCTGAGCCGCCTTCTCTAGTACCTCCGTGGGTAAAAGAGCAGGACCCGCCCCAAAATATGTGATCTCTGATCTGGTAGGCATTGCTGGAGATATGACACAAATGTATCAGTTCAATTCAATGAAGACTCGATCGCATGCATGCATGCATGCACTACTGGTGAGAATTGGATGTGATGTGGTCACTGCGACTGTGTGTGCTGCTCAAGTCAACGTATGTGGTGTGGTGGGAGTCACGCAACGAACCAACGGATTGAAGAAATCGTAGCCGGTCTCGGATCTGGTCTAGAGTCACTCACCAAGCACGCCGCCTTACAATGACGTGAGTCATGGATTCCCCAGGTTTCGCTAGGGCTGCTGGGCGGCTGGCGGCGTGGGGTTCTGGATTCTGAAGCTCTGCGGCGGCGTTTTAGGTGCTGTAGACCCCACTAAACAACCCGGCCAGAGCCAGGATGCGGCGGCTCATGGCCCATGGCCCGCAGATTCGGGCAGCTGCAGACCGGACACGGGATAACCTCCAGCAGCCCCTTCCTTACCCTCCTACCTACCTAGTTGGGTTAAGATAAGAAAAGGCAGGTACAGTGCAGTGCCTCCTCTCCCTCAGTCGAGCTTGCCATTTGTGAACCTTGGGATGCAATTGCCAAGAGCGGAAAGGACGACCGCGGGTGGATGAGATACCTGACACCTACCTTCTCCAATGGACTCTTCACTCTCATCTTTCCAAGTTAAGTAGGCCTTTTATTTACAGAGCCCCAGGGGACTCTATATCAACTACAGGATCGATGGGCTAGACATACCTGATGTGCCTTCCGATGTGACATTCAATGCGTGATTGATCGACACCGCCTAAACAATCTTCCGCCGAGAGAGGTCCGAACTTGCGGCTTTTCCCTTTAATAACTGTTCGTGCCTTATAATAGTCAAGCCCAGTCAAGTGGGAACTGTTTAGGTACCTACCTACCTTACCCAGGTAGGTAGATAGTTTGAATAGCTCCAGCGGCTTTGACATCCTTTTAAAGTTGGTTTGCGGTGTTTCAACGGGCCCCTACTAATTGCCGGGGTCCCACCGGCTGATGTGCTAGACTAAACACTCCGAGAAACAACGCCGTTAAGATCTCCCCTTAGCGACTATGGGCCCCTCGGATTTTACCCAAACATGCCGTACAACTGCCGAATGGGCCTCCACTGCAACCATCATCCATGTTCACGAGTCTTTCGAAACGTTGAATTAAGCTTCAAGCTGGCCAGATGTTTCACAACCCCACTCAAGATGGTAGGTATAATATCCTCCCCTCTGCTTGTGCGTCCCGGTTGTCCTGCCTCCGCCTCTGCTCTGTTGCGATGTCTCTGCTCCCTTTTCCTGCTCCCCGCAGTCTGGCACCTCCAAGGGACACCCGCCGCCTCGATGATGTAGACTGGAACTGGATATTGGTCTAAGCGCAACTCAGATAACCCAGAGCCGGAAGTATCGGACGATATGGCGGAGAGGAAAGGGGCAGAAGCGGGCTCTTCTAGACACCCTCACGCAATACCGCCCGCCTCTTTCCGTGAGTTGACCCCAGTCCCTCCAAAGTTCAGTCGTGACGCCCTGGCTCATCAACCTCTTCAAAGCCACACACAACTCACCAAGAACATGGTTCTTGACACAATCGCTCTCGCCACTTGCAATCAGGCTCGTCAGGCTCTTGCTCGCTCATGGCGACTATGTGGTGGCTTGCCTTCCGCCTCATGAGATAGAGCACGATGACCGGAGCGCCGAGTTCAGGGAGCTTATCAATGAGTGCAAGAGCAATCGCAAGGACAGGGAAGGATGGAAGGATAGGATACGCGGCATACGCTGTGACGGCCGGTCCATGGGACAGTGCACTGCTGCTGTTGCCGAAGCCGTTCAGGTGTTCAACCGCATAGACATCCTGCTCTGCTGCAATTTTGAGGCCGTGGTAGGCACGGTCGAGGAGCTGTCCACATCAATGGCCACACAGAATCTTGTCCGGGACCAGTTTGAGACCATCTTCTTCTCACAGGTCAACTTCATCAAGGCAGCGCTGCCGCAGTTCCGAGCACAACACACTGGGCACATTATGGTCCTGACAAGCATTGGAGGGCATATAGGGACACCGGGCATGCCCATCTACACGGCTGCTACTTGGGCCCTGGAGGGCTTCTGCGACTCACTGGCCTATGAGATTGCGCCTTTCAACATCAAAGTAACCGTGGTCCAGCCGAACAAGGAGATCCAGTCTCTCACGAACAAGATTGTCTTCGCCCCCCAACTGCCCTGGTACGACAGCGAGAACAATCCAGCCCCTAGCATACGGGACATGCTGAGTAATGTATTGAACACGCACCCGGACACTGTGATCGAGCCGTCAGAAACAGAGATCTTGTACCGGTATCCCAAACTGCCAAGCGCGGCGGTGGACAGGCTGGTGATGGAAACGGTGCATGCTTTGACGGCTATTGGAGGGCACGAGAACCCCCCTTCTCGACATATTGTAGGCCTCGAGGGGAGCACTGCTGTCAGAGAGAAGCTGAAGACGGTCACAGAAGAGTTGGAGGATTTTGTCGAGGCTACTCTCGCGGTTGATATCTTTGAGAGTGAGCTGAAGGCCGAAGCGAGGGAAGGGAAGACCAAAGCTGATTCCACGGGATTTGTGTCATCATGATAGGAAACCTTGTACTTACTGAATACCCCAAAACTCCTGTCAGTCGTAGCACAGTGTTTTGTTTATTTCCATAATCATTAGAGAGCCTCTAATTGGGTGCTAGTATAGTTCTGTCGTCCTGGTGCGCAATGAGTTTCTAGTGGCTCCAAGCCCTGAAAAGTAAGGGATCAAAGAGGGAGCTGGTTGGAGACTTTAATCAGTGGCTTCGACCGGATGACTCTGTATAATTGAATGATAACTTCAGTCATGGATATGAAAGACGTGAGCTGAGTGATCCTCAACATAGGCCATCCATGAGATAGGTGCTGGACACTTTGATAACAAAGTGAACGGATCATCCCCAAAGGGCAAAGGGATCCGTTACGGTGATATGTCAAATCTCACAAACGATTCGACCTTGATCATTAGGGGGAAAGTGGTGTCTAAAGATCTCATCTATCGCTTGCAACAGAGCATCATAGACACAAATGAGATACATAACTTGTAAACTCAAAGAGTCCTGCCATTTTACTTTTGTCTAGGCTCTCCGATCTATCATCACATGTTTTTCACTGTCCAGGTTTGAATATGGTCCCCGTTTCCTCTTTCCCTCTCCTCACGCTGCACCACCACGCCCTCCAACGCCCCATTTCGTGTGCGCCTCAACAACACCAGCCTTGATAGCCGGCAGCTCCCTACCCCGTCCAGTTGGCCACGCCAGGAAATTGGTTTCGGCGAGGTACCTTAAGAAACGGCCAACGGCTTCCCTACTAACGCCCTCTCCAGCACTCTCATCGATACCCGTCCACCGGTCTGCATCAGCCTTAAGGACAGCAACAGCATTGCGATCATCAAGTTCCGGCGCGCGAGTGGTTGTGGGGAGATTGTTCGTCGCCATGTGGAAGAGAGGCATCAGAGCGCTCTGCTCCTCGTCTTTCTGCACAGGACCTGCCGAGACGAAGGTCTCGAGCTGGGCCTTCCATTGATCGTAATCTATCTCAGGAACATCATAACCATAGTAGCTCAGGATGGAGAGATATTCGTTCATGCGCAGGCGAGGATGGGCAGTGACGTGGATGACGTGGACACCGACATCGAAGCTACCGCTGCTGCTGTTTGCAGTCTCGGCCGGGATGGGGTTCAAGCTGGCTGCGACGACGACAGCAGAGACGTGACCTACAGGAACGGCGTTTACTGTGTTAATAATGTGCGGACGGCTAGACAGTTGGATACAGCCCTTGAGCATGCGGATAAGAAAGTCGTCGTTGTTGCAGACACCGGTGGCAGCGTCTCCAAGGATATAGCCAGGTCGGACGACAGATCCGAGGAGGCCGCGCCTACCAGCCTCACGGACGAGCTGTTCAGATACCTGTGGTCCATCAGAATGGATGTTACTCATGCAGAAAGTGGCCTGTGGAGGCTACTTACCCATTTGGACTGGCCATATCCGGTGCCTAGACCGGTGCGACTGCCCATCATGTCATCTGCTTCCATGACAGCGCCTTGTCCAGTGCTGGTCTGTTGGTGTGACAGATTAATATAGTGATCCGTGTCTAGAACACTTGTCGAGCTAATGAACGAGAAAAGCTTAGGCTTGCCCTGGTTACAAAGCCGCAGGGCATCAATCGTTGACAGAACATTGCTACGCTCGAGATGCTTATACTGCTTTACCCAGTGGACGAGGGCGCCGTTATGGATAACCACATCGACAGCGTCGCCAAGCATCTTCCAAGTGTCGTCATCAAGTCCAAGACGCAGCTGTGTCAGGTCACCAATGACTGCACTGAGCCTAGTGGCCCAAGAATCCTGCCATACGCTGTATCCGCGCAGTGACCTCTGGAGCCGCTCGAGGGCGGCCGGGACGCCTTTCGTTCCACGGACATGGGCGATCACGTGTACGTTCTCACGCTCGAGCAAGCTCCTGACGATGTAAGAGCCCAGGAAGCCCGTGGCGCCAGTCACAAAGACGGTCGTCTTGCCTGCCGGTGAGAGTGCCGCAGGGTCCGCCGTCTGATACTTGGCATCGAGGCTACCGAGCAGCTTGTCGAGTGACTGGGCATATGCAGCCTCGCCGTCCTCTGTCGTGGCCGAATCGTCCTTGCCCTCACGCAAGCGGTCAATTTGTGCGCTAAGAGCGCGGAGGGACGAGTTCGAGTAAAGTGAGCTGATAGATACGTTGGCACCCAGGTTCTTGCGGGTATTGAGAAGAAGCTGCTGGGCCAGCAGACTGTGTCCACCGCTTTCAAAGAAATCAGACTCGGGCTGAAGAGTCTTGGCATTCAGACCATTGATCAATGTTGCCCACTGCTCCGCTACTTCCTTTTCGGTGCTGGTGAGTGTTTCCCATCGTTTCAGATCCTCCTCTGAAGCCTCTTCTGAGATCAGGGCCGCATCCGGGAATGGCAGATTTGGGCTGTCAATTTTGCCGTTGGGGTTCAAAGGCATCTTCTTCAGGAAGATAAAATATGTCGGAACAGCGTGAACCGGCAATCGAGATTTGAGATGATCTCGAATCTCCGTTTGCATTGGCCTATAGCGCTTTGAATACACGATGACGGGTCCGATCTCGGTACCTTGCTCCTCAGTGTCTTCCAGACTGCGTTCTGCTAGCCACTTGAGCCACTCTTGGTGTTCAGGTATGATGTAGCTGACCAGTGTTGGCTCTTCGTTCCGATCTCTTCGAAGCAGCGTCTTGCACTCGCGGACTAAATGGTGTCCTCTCAAGTTGCTATCGATCTCATTGAGCTCGATGCGGAAACCACGAACTTTGACTTGATCATCAGCTCTGCCCGTAATTGCGCAATTACCAGAATCGTCCAAAAAGTAACCTAAGTCGCCGGTCCTGTAGATTCTGTCTCTTGGGCCTTTGTAATATTTTCTCCAGGGCTCGCTGACATGGTCGGCAACTTTGTTATCAGCCTCAACCCACTTCTGGTTGTCGACGAACCAGTTGTCGAGGAACTTTTCCTTGGTTTTCTCCAGGTCATTTAGATATCCGTAAAGTCAAATATCAGCATGACTCTATTAGGAAAAGAAAGGGACGACTTATCTCGGCTAAGCCTGCTGCTCTCAACATAATCTCACCGACCTCACCAACGCCGCAAATCTTGGTTGGATTCTCCCGGTTAACTACGAGGAGCTGGACGTTCTCGATGCCCTTTCCGGCAGGAACAATATCGCCAAATTTATCTAATGCATTCGGGTCTTCGGCTTGGCTCTTGATGTGGTAGTATGACACGGCGCGGCTCGTCTCAGTAGTGCCATATGCAGCGCAGATCTCCGCGTTAGGCGCCAGCTTGCGGAGTGCAGCACAATCCTTCTTGGTCAGGATATCACCAACGTATAGAACCCACTTCAATGACGGAAATTCTGCCTTGGCACCGCCGACCAAGATTTGACCCATCGCGGGCGTCAAATGGACCGCATTGGGTTCGTGATCGCGAAACCACTCAGCTAACCTTTCGTGGGCGATATTCTCGCGAGCAGGGATAACTAGCTCCCCGCCCATGAAAATCGGACTGAAAATGTCTCGCTGGATAGGATCATGACTTATGCCACTGCCATTGGTTAGCTGAGCTGTGACAGGCATCACCTTTGAGAGGGTTTACCTTAGACAAGCGAACTTCGTGTCTGAGGTCCAGTTGAAAGTTTTGGCCATCCACGGGAAGTACTTGGCTAAGCTGTAATGTCTGCCCAACACGCCCCTGAAAATAATCAGTCAATGTTTGATCTTCATGAGTTGCTGGATCTCGTACTTGGGTGTGGAAGTCGTGCCACTAGTAAAGCTCAGGATACTTGTTGAGTCTGGACCTACTAGAACAGCTGGAGGAGTCGATGCTTTGCTTTCAGTGTCGGTAAAGACTTGCTTCCCGTCAACCTCGCCACCGGTAAGGTGGCCAGCATCGCTCATCCGTAGCTCTGGTACTCGTAGCTTTAGAGACAATTCCTCGTCAATGTACTTCTGAACACGCGGCGCCAAATCACCATTCTCGTCCCTGGCTCTGCCAATTGTGACCAGGGCCTTTGGTTGTGAGACTTCAAGGTAGATCTGTTGTCTCGCCGGGGGGTACGCGGGGTCTAGGACAGTAACAGTGGCACCGGCAGCAAGGGTGCCCATGAAGGCGATGACGAGTTCAACGGAACGGTAGGCAAAGATCATAACGACATCGCCATTGGTGATGCCAGCTTCGTGGAGCTGGTTGGCCAAGATGTTGGACGCCTCATAAATCTGCTTATAGTTGTACCTCCTCTCGGGCGTGGTGGAGGACGCTGTTTCCGTGACGCACGGCGCGTCGGGAGTCTTCAAAGCATTCTTGTGGAATATCTCGTGAATAGAGCCAATGTAGCCGCTCCAGTCGAGATCGCTAGTGGGATCAGGAAGCCCCATGGCGGTAGCAATATCGCAAGAGTTACACTGAGTGGAAAGCTGCCTCGTAGCGAATGTGTCCCTGGAGCATAATCCAAAGTAATATCCTTAAAAGAGGCGTGCCTATTGAGAAATATAGAACACAACTACAGGCTTGAACATGACGGCTTGGAAGATGTGTCACCGCAAAAGAATTCTGCCGCACTCCGATCTTCGGGCTGAGGGGCAGTTTTCCCTATTATGGTAGGCGGTCACTAGCCGACCTCACCCTACTGGCCCGCCTTAAATACTTACATGGTACTGGCCACGAGGGGTAATAGTGCCTCATATGCATCAAAAGAAGAGAGGAATTGCTCGTAGTGATCAATCTTGAAATCGTATTCTGATGATGGGGTCCCGTGGAAGCAAGTTCACGTCAAGTCGCAATTTTCTGGTGCGCTGAAAGAGGGGAAGTGGCTACGGAAATTAGGAAGCTACTATAAGACTTGCCTGAGATGTGTACACTGAACTGCAGTTCCATAAGATTGTGTACTGCCTAGAGGTGGGCTCTCAAGCCTGGACGTGAGGTCTAAGTCTGATCGCATCCCGCCCAGTAACAGGGGTAAGTGCGACATTCATGAACAGCCCTGATATGTGCTGT
This sequence comes from Phaeoacremonium minimum UCRPA7, assembly GCF_000392275.1. Taxonomy (NCBI): domain Eukaryota; kingdom Fungi; phylum Ascomycota; class Sordariomycetes; order Togniniales; family Togniniaceae; genus Phaeoacremonium; species Phaeoacremonium minimum. Next base: position 70,717 of record NW_006921460.1, on the reverse strand, counting down.
TAGACCTGACTTTATCGTTGACGTCTTTGGACATCCTTTTAGAGGGCATTTTAGATCCAGCTTGAGATCGTCTTGTCTTTGGAGGAGGTTCAGAATCTTCTGACCCGGAAACTGCTCTTTACAGCCGCCATAGGTGCAGCGAAAATTATGCACCTTCTGGCAGCCCACTACCTGGCAAGGGCCGTGTGGCTTGGATGATTTTGGCATGGGTGTCTCGTAGTGTGCCTGCTTGTCCTTGCTTGTGTGGAATAGCCCATGGGGCCTCTAACGGAGGCTCGTTTGGTGTTTTGAGCCGTATCTGATCCGAAATTGACGTAGGGCTAACAGATTTGTATGCCAGGGATTCCGCTTCTGCATCGAAGCTCTTGGGCTTAGTCTGGTCAGTACAGTCGACAAACAAACCAGTAGGTAGCTTGTGGGGACTGGCTCTGGGGCGTGATTTTTTTGGGGGCCAGTTTCGTGGTCTTTGCGCGACAGCTTTGATTGAAGCTGAGAACGAACCTCGACAGATATATGTGGCCCACTGGGTATACCTTGGCCCCTGGGTTGGGGCGTGTTTTTGGGGGGGGGGGGGTGGGTCTAGTCTACAAGAACTGGGGACCTAGCGCTGGGCAACTCGAGATGCGACATGCTGGCAAGAGGAGCTCCTTACATATCTTACAGTGCTCCTGCTGCTGCTGCTACAAGCAAGCACTGGCATTTGAACAAGCCAAAATCGGGGCATTTCTGAGCAAAATATCGAAGATTTTGTTTTACGTCCATTAACGCATTGTTTCTCCGCATAGCGAGCGAGCACTTTCACCACGAGCAATACGTTCCTAGACGGTCGACATGTCCAAGACTGCATCCTACCAGCCTGCTTCCAGATAGCGTTATGGGCATGACTTTAGGACGATGACTGCCGACAGTCTTTTGCCTATTGCCCCTGCGAGGGTGAAGGCACTGGTTCTGCCAATTGGGCAGATCAAGCGCGAGCGATTCGTCTCCTTTGTCGAGAGGCTCAATGGCGAACAGGTGGTCCACCTGCGGGACATCAGCGCTGATGCGCGTCCGAACAGGAGTAAAGCACCTCGGATCATATCGAGATTTACCATATGCTGACTTGCCATCCTAGACATGTTCTCGCCATTGGCATTCCCTAGTGGAGCAATATTTTACGAGCTCATCGCACACGTGCCGCCTCCGTCCCATTTGGCTCTTTCCCCGTTCGACCTATACCGAGAACCCTTAGTAGTAATTGCGTTGGCCGATGGTTTAGAGTTGGAGAGAGTTCTGTTTTCTAAGAGGCAATCAGGAGGCCCAACCTTTGTGGAACGGAACATCCGGACACTAGATCAAGAACTGGAAACCCTCAGAGATGTATATCCGAAGGCAATTGTACACCAGGTCCTTGTCTTTGACTATGTGGCTCCGCAAGACGTCACTATACATATACCAGAGGGGCTCGTAACAATACCTCCGCCGGAGCAAAGTAAAAGGACGACTATGAGGACTGTTATGTGCGACATTTCGTCAATGCTACTTGCAGAGATGACAACGCTGGCCAAGATGTTTGAAGCCAAGTCATACATTGACTCTCCTGGGCATTCGACCACAAAGCAGCTTAATGGCTCAGCCTGGGCGGAGGATTCAAACCCTTTAGCTCGAAGAAACTCGCAGTACTCTCTACCTAATAACACAAGGTCGAGCTCCACAAGTGGCATACCGGACAAGACTCAGAATCGCATGTCTATGCCTGTGTCTTTTAAAGGGTCACCTATCGGCTCCGGAGGATCTAGTCCAACTCGTCCTTCGACACCAGTGAAGAGTGGCTTATCAAACCCGCCTACAACCTTTGACGAACTACCCAATGGCCCTAATTCGGAGCCAACAAGTCCGGAACAAAACCCTCGTCCGGGAACAGCAGAAGGCTTTAGGACACAGAGTCAAGACCGCGTCACAGTACAGGGGTTTGGGCCCGGTGGCCTTAATGAAAGATGGAGAAACAAGGGCAAGGGCCGTGTGACTATTGTCATGGGCTCCCTATACTTGCAGGCAGGCCGTTGGACTGACGCTTTGAAGGAGCTCATTGAAGGCGCATCTGTAGCAAAGTCAACTAATGACCATCTCTGGCACGGCAAAGCTCTAGAGCTCATTGTGATAAGTCTTCTGCTACTGGCGTGGGCTGAAATCGAGTTCACCGTCCCAACGGTGTGCCTTCCACCGCCAGAGAAAGCTGCTGCATCTACTACTGCTGTGGAAGAGGCTGCCAAAACCGACCCAAACCAACCGAAGCACCTGCGAAACTTCCAAGTTATCCTGCCTGACTTGCTAGACAGGATAGTTGCATTGTACTCGAGGATCTCGGCTGAACATTTACCCCCACTTCCTTTGTCCGAGGCCATCATCAGGTTCTGCAGGATACTTTCCGCGCTACATGTTTCACAAGGTCAGCTGGGGCAGAGAGCTTTGGAAATCATAGTTCTGGGGACAGCCCCTGACAAGCCTCTCACCACATCACCTCGCTTTTCTATTATCCCTACACGGACACAGATTGTCAATATGCTGTTCCGCGCTTTTCCAGCCTCGTCATCAGAGTTGCTGACTACAGTGGACCGGATAGTCATACTAAGCGGCATTGCGTCTGTGCTCAGTGTACTCGGATTTCAGAGAAAGAAAGCCATGGTCGTCCGTGAGCTGATATCCGTACTGATTGGAGGCTTTGTTGAGGCACGGACCCGTGGTGCGGCTGAGGTGGGAATCCATCCTGCAGCCGGGCTTGTCGCCCTGAACGGTGCAAATGGGCAAGTGAATGGCTCGGCAGCACTTGATTTGGCCGAGTCTGACGTAGAATATGGCGTTGATGCATTCCTGGACCTAATACTCAAGACGTACGGCGTAGTCAACTTTGATGTTGGCTCGCATGTTCTTAATGATGCCAAGATGCTTCCCGATGACTCGGATGCGGGTTGTATCGCGAGAATCCAAAGACAGTCTGTCGCTCGACTGTTTGGCATGCAGCAGATCAAGATTAACATTCTCCGTGCTTGCATCAACTTTTCCGAGGCCTTGCCAGATTTCGCTGGGGTCTTGAAATTCTCAAGCGATCTATTGCGGACAGCAGGGAGTGGTGTTGCGCCTGGGCCACGGCGAGAAGATGCATCCCCCCAATTGGCAGTTGATGAGCAAGTTCGACTGGTCACAAATATCTCGAAAACTTTCAGCCTCACCAAACGGCTTGGCTTGGGCCACCTCGAAGCAGAGTACTGGGACGAATTCCTCCTTAGAGGCGTGAAACTGGAACCTCTTGCCCGTACGAGGACACCGGTGGAACACCTGAAATCAGAGCTACCAGGAGCCTCAGCGGTGAGAACATCTCAGGATGTCAACCCGTTTATTCACAACCCGTTCCAGAAGCAGCCAGATAAGGAGGCTGCCCTGAATAATCTTGTCGCTGGAGAAGCCGCAATCTTCAAGCTCACACTACAAAATCCCTTCGATATCGAAGTAGACATTGAGAGTGTGCGATTAGATACTGAAGGTATCCAGTTCGAGTCGTCGGTCGAGAGTGCCATAATTGGCGCATACCGCACTCAAACATTAAGGATTGGTGGCACGCCGAAAGAGTCTGGATCACTCCATGTGACCGGTGCCATTGTACGAGTAAGAGGCTGTCGAGAGAGACGGTTCCCCATATTCCCTCAGCCATGGGCACCGGACACGGAGGTGAAGGTCAAAGCTATTGGGCTATCTTCCTTAGACTTACACATGTCTCTGCCGCCTCCTAGTGCACCAAAGACGGAACACGTTGGTCTCAATGTGATTTCACAGCAGCCTGTCGTGGTCGTCAAGTCAACCACCCTGCCACAATCATCCGTGATGGTTCTTGAAGGAGAGAGACAGGCCTTTTCCGTCACACTTCAGAACCTTTCGACGACTACGCCAGCGGATTTCCTCCTCTTCTCATTCCAAGACTCAACACAAGAAGCTTTGCAAGGCCGCCTCAACAATCGCGAAGCCACGCCTGCCGAGTTGTACGAATATGAGCTCATTCTTGCGAAGAAGCAAGCACTACGCCTACGAAAAAATGCGAAAACCAAGCGATATATAGCTCCTGGTGATACAGCGACATTTGATTTTGAGATTCTTGGCAAACCAGGCTTGACAGCCGGCACGATCCAAGTCGATTACGCACACCTCGGTGTTCCGCCCGAGGAAGTCAAAGACAAGTTCTACACCCGTCAAGTCTCTCTTCAGTTGACTGTCACTGTCAATGCAAGTGTTGAGGTGTCCCGAATGGATATACTACCTCTTCATGGTAGTATCCCACAACCTCTTTGGAACCGGACAAACAAAGTTGGTGGCCAGAGTTACGTACTCACAGCTGACAAGTACTGCTTGTTGCTATTAGACCTAAGGAATGCCTGGCCAAGCAACATGGTCGCGCAGCTCGAAATTGAGGATGGCACGCTGATTGAGGAGCATATACTGCCAGGTAATACTAGTCGAGTATTACTCCCATTGAAGCGCATATACTTGGAGGATCCTCATGCCTCAATACCCGCGCTCAATCCATCCCGGCAACGTCAATTTGTCGTGAGTGCGAGCAAAATCTCGCCGGATACAGAACGAGCGAACAGAGAGGCATTCTGGTATCGCGAGAGGATCCTAGACAGCATCAAAGGCACATGGAGAACCGCCTCTGGGCATAATAGAAGCGGAACTATAGAGTTGCGAAGTATGCGCCTTACGTCTCGAATGACAGAGGCAGTCAAAGTCGATGAGGTTGGCATCGACATTTCTGTTGAAGATCCAAGTGCCAGTGGCCAGAGGCGCAACAGAAATGCCATCTTTGTGGATGATTTTGCACAAGTCAAGGTGCATATCACGAATAGAACGGACCAACCAATATACCCAATGCTAAGGCTTATGCCAGCATTGTGTCATCGACCCTTGAATGTCGCTCTTGATTTCACGAGAAAATTCGCTTGGAATGGAACTTTGCAGCAAGCCCTACCCCTACTACAGGGCAAATCCAGCACGGACTTCACCATAGGCGTAACCGCCTTGTGTCGGGGCGAATTCGAACTTACTGCATCCGTGGAAGAGACCCAATTGTGGAAGCCGAGGACAGATGAGGAGAAGAAGCGTGATTCGGGCAGACCTCGTTCAGATACCCAGACGATGCTTAATGCAGCTTTAGGCGCGAAGGAAAGGAGAATATGGCACTCCCGACAGCCATGTCATCTCTTTGTCCGAGACCGCGAGTAAGCTTACACTAAGAGAACAAGACATCGTCCCGAATGATAGACGGTGTTTGATTACAGACACACCTTTGTATTTATCAAAACCCTTATTTACTGGCATATATTCCCCAACTGAAGCTGATGTTTGAGGCTTTGAAACCCGTCACTCTTTCTCGGCGTCCCCCGCACTGGTAAAGCAATGTTAGAGAGGTAACCGCGTTTCTATTCATAATAACTACCCAGGCATATCCTATCATGATTAGCAGTAAGACATTTTCCTCCTCTACCTTTCAAATTTTTGATCCCTTGGCTTTTCGGTAAGTCCAGCACGGTTGGCGGCGGGAGGAAGCGCGCACTAACACCGGGGCGTGTGGCTTTCGCTTACCGACTTTGACCGACAAAAATTTAAATTTCACCACGGACTACCCGTGGAGTTATATTCAACATTCCTCACCCATTCCTTTCCAATTCTCACAGCCTAGATGCAGGAATAAAGCATCTTGGGGACACAAAGTGACCACCCGAGTCAAGACTGGGTGACTTCTTAGCAGGATGAGCCCTCGTCACCTGAGCCCTCGTCACCGAATCTTGTTCCTCGATGCTTATGACTCGTTCTCGAACAATATCACCTCCTTGCTCACCACTCTCCTCGGCGTAGATGTTCACGTCTTGCCTATTGACACACCCCTTCTTGATCCGGCAAGCCCAAATTTCAAAAGTGATTTTCGGCGAGAATTATCTCATTACACGGCCGTGGTCTGTGGTCCGGGTCCCGGATCACCCGAAGCAGAGAAGGATGTCGGTCTTATGAGATACATTTGGGACCTTTCAGAAGAGGATGTGATACCAGCATTGGGAGTTTGTTTGGGGTTTCAGAGCCTCGCTCTGGGCTGTGGAGGTAAAGTTCGAAGACTTCAGCGGGGCCTCCATGGGATGGTCCGGAGTATAGACCACCAAACTTCTCGAGGCGCTAAGAAGGGAAATATCTTTGATGGTGTTGGAGAATTCAAAGCCACACTGTACCACAGTCTCTGTGTCGACATCGGGCAAGATGACGTTGATCTAGTCAAGTGGGACGACAACAAGTGGGAGGCATCGTCAAAATACCCTGATGTCGTTCCCCTGGCATGGGTGGAGGAAGACCGTGGTGATTCGAAAGAGAGAATTCTGATGGCCATGAAACATAGGAGTAGGCCATTCTGGGGAGTACAGTACCACCCAGAGTCAGTCTGCACAGAAGTGCAGGGCAATAATGTGATCAAAAATTGGTTTCACGAAGCACTTCAGTGGAATCAAGAGAAGGGCAGGAGCGTCGGCTTAAACGATCATATTTTGGCGAGGAATGCGGTTAAGCCCAGTCTACTACATCAAGCCACTCGCCTGTGCCGGCCTTCTGAATCATCCTCTCAGCCGTGGCTGAAGCTATGGTCATCCTTTGGAGTTGATGCACGATTGCAACAACGAACAATACATCTGCCTGACCACGTGCAGATCCCCGACATTGTGGAGATTTTGCAGAGGAAGGATTCGGAGCACCTCATTCTTGATTCAGCGAATGCGAGGACACCGCTTCCTAAAACAGCAGTAGACGTTCGTGGACAGTACAGTATCATTGCATTGGATGTGCCGGAAGCCCTGAGAATCGAGCATCATGTTGGGAATGACCACGCGACCCTACGACTCGAATACCTCGAAGGCAAATCAATCAATGTCGAGGGAGCGGTGCCAATGAAAAGTGGCCAAAGTATCTGGCAGCTCCTTGCTGAATTCCATGATGCGAGACGAATTGATGCGGAAGGTCTGACTGACATCCCCTTTCTAGGAGGATTTATCGGTTATATCACCTATGAGCAAGGCTTGAAAGATATTGGTGTTAGCTTTCTTGGAGCGAGGCAACATCATCGACCTGATGTTTGTCTGGCATGGGTTACGAAGAGCATCGTCGTTGATCACGTCAAGAATCTTCTTTACATCAATTATCTACACTCCTCGGAGGGCAAAGCTAGTTTGTGGCTAGATACGATCGCTGGGAAACTTGAGAGTTCCCACATGTGGCAGCATGCTTCGTGTGACTACACTGTTGATCGTCAAGAGAGTCAATTTTCTGGCGTGACGATACGCAGACCGGATGCAACCACTTACGAAGCAAAAGTTCGGCTCTGTCAAGATTTCATTGCAGCGGGTGATTCATACGAGCTCTGCCTCACTGATCAAACTACCCTCATTGGACTACGTGGTGATTCTCGAACGAGCCACGAACATGAAATGGCCATTCCGTTAGCCAAGAAACGACGATTGCCAACCAAGACACCCACATCCTGGAAGCTGTATAGAGCTTTGCGGACACGGCAACCTGCTCCCTTTGCGTCTTATATACGCCTCGGTGGTGCAACTCTCGTAAGCAGCTCTCCAGAGCGGTTTCTCCAATACGACCGTCGTGGCCTCTGCTCTATGAAGCCTATGAAAGGGACGGTGCGCAAGTCGGATGCTGTGTCGACACTGAAGCAAGCCGAGGAGATCTTGCATGTCCCAAAGGAGGAGGCGGAGAATCTGATGATTGTTGACCTCGTTCGTCATGATTTGCATAGCATCTGCGGTCCTGGCAATGTCGCCGTGCCGGAGCTGATGAAAGTCGAGGAATATCAAAGTGTGTTTCAAATGATCACGGTTGTCGAGGGACAGCTGCCGAGGCCGGCAAGCAACGAGCATAAAAGGTACACCGGACTGGATGTCCTTGCAGCAAGCCTGCCACCCGGCAGTATGACGGGTGCGCCAAAGAAGCGCAGCTGTGAGATTCTTCAGGAGATTGAGCAGCACAAGGAGCGAAGCCTGTACTCGGGAGTAGTTGGCTACATGTGCGTCTCGGGCAGAGGAGATTGGAGCGTCACTATCCGGAGCATGTTCCGCTGGGACGATGAGCGAGCTGCGGACGCCGAGGGAGAAGATCAAGAGGTCTGGCATATTGGCGCTGGTGGAGCTGTTACAATTCTCAGCACAGCTGATGGCGAGCGTGAGGAGATGCTCACAAAGCTTGCCGGCCCATTGGGACTTTTTACGGAAAGGGATGAATGAAAGGGAAGCGAGGCGTTCACGGTATTGGGATACACAGGATACTCAACTTATCAGTTCAACACAAAGACGGCCAATATGGGCCGGGCACTAGACTCAACGGAGCAATCTAGGACACATAGAATCAAATCAACCTAGAGATTTATTCATGCTGATAGATACGAATTCCAGCTCCGAACCTGACCCGGAACGAACCTCGCCATGTAAATGAACCCCAATGCAACCGTAATTAGTGTGACACTTTGAATACAGTGGCCTTCTCTTCCTTCTTCGACACTTTGATGCTTTTATCGTTGAATCGGTCTGTCTTAGAACTCTTGCTCCTCCTGGAAGAACATGCTGAAGCTAATGATGGTTCCGTAGATCAGCAGGCCGCCGGCAATTGACATGACCATGGCGCCAATCTCGATCAAGTTGGAGTGGGCGAGGACGACGGGAAGAGCTAAAGCGAAATAGCAGTCAGCGCCAAGTTTCTTTTTGGACGAGATGGCGCCCATAAATACATACCGATACCCATGACAACCAGGAAGCCCGTGCAGAATCGGCCAAAATCAACAATAGCCGATCCAGAGCTCTCAACGAAGTCATCAGGGTTGGCGCAGCGCCCGCAAATCCAGTTCGGCAACGGCGCTAGCACGTAGGTCGCGACGACGAGGAGCGGATAGTAGACCTTCCATAGCGCGCAAGACAAAATCACGAGGAGAAAGCCGACAGCGAGTACAAAGGAAAGGGCGATAATTGTCTTCAGCCCGGCGGTAGGCATCGTCATAGGTTCGGGGCCGCCGTAGCGGGGGTCGGAGGCTGGGGAAACTTCGGAGACGGCGAGGAAGCTTGATATAGACTGTGTGGATAGCAGACAGCAAATCTCTCCTTACGGGAAGGACCTGACTGTTATCACCAGAAGAGAAGGGTGGGAGGTAGAGGGAGCTGGTCGCTGCAGCAGGTTGGATGGATGATGTGAACTCGCAGTCGTCAGCCTCGGCGGGATGTTCCACGGACGGGTGGTTTTACCTTGCGCAATGGGCCCCAAAGCTAGGAAGCTTAGACACACCACACAGTAGAGCGTGGTTGCCTCAGGACCTGAGTTGAGCTAGCTCGAAAGTGGGCTAGCGCAGTTTTTGTTGCAGGGCGGCTGGCGGAGCCTCTTCCCAGCGGAGTACGAAGCTCTGAAGCTGCCTGCGAACGAACTGTCTAGCCAGCTGTAGTAGTCGTCCCTCGTCAAAGCTCCAGCCCGCCAAACGCAGCGACGACAATCCCCCCAAAACTCTATGCTGACTTCCCTGACGTGAATCTGGTTTTCATTACTCAATCTAGTCTCTGATCAAGATGTTCAGAAACAATTACGACAATGACTCCGTCACATTGTACGTGAAGCTCTCGAGACCGCTGTTCGTGGCGTCGCGCTGACAAGCTCCCAGCTCTCCTCAAGGGCGAATATTCCAGGTCGAATATGCGGCGGAGGCAGTGAAGCAGGGTTCCGTGGTCGTGGGAATTGCCAGCAAGACACATGCTGTACTAGTAGCTATCAAGGTACGGTGATTCACTCCACGAAGATCCATATACATGAAATCAAGCTGACAAACGGCCTCATCTTAACAGCGAAATGCCGAAGAACTCTCCTCCTATCAAAAGAAGCTATTTTCCATCGACGAGCATGTCGGCATCGCCATCGCCGGCCTGACATCAGACGCGCGCGTGCTGTCCAACTTCATGAAGCAGCAATGCCTAGGACACCGTCTCACGTACGGTCGAGATATGCCCCTACGCAGCCTGGTCGAGATGATCGGTGAGAAGGCGCAGATTAACACGCAACACTACGGCAAGCGTCCATACGGCGTGGGACTGCTGGTGGCCGGCGTGGACGAGAAGGGCCCGCATCTGTTCGAATTCCAGCCCAGTGGCATGACCGAGGAGATGGTCGCGTTCGCCATCGGCGCGCGGTCCCAGATGGCGAGGACGTACCTGGAGAAGAACATTGACAGTTTCGAGTCGTGTGATCGCGAGGAGCTCGTCCGGCATGGCCTCAAAGCACTGAAGGAGAGTTTGGTGCAGGACCGGGAGCTGACAGTCGAGAACACGAGTGTCGGTATTGTGGGTGTCACAGTGTCGAAGGAAGGCAAGAAGAATGTTGAGTCCTTCAAGGTCTTCGACGGCCAGGAAGTGCGAGCCTGGATCGACAGCGTCGCAGATGATGGCCAGGGAGGCGGAGATGAGGAGGCGACTGGCGAGGGAATGGAGGTGGACAGCTAGGTGTTTGTTCAGGAGAATCCCTCCAGAGGCAGCGCATCCAGTGGAAACGAATAGTCACACTGATCCTGCCTACGGATGTGTACTATTAAACAGGTATTAGAGGCTTGCAAAGGACAAAACCAGGTTCTTCCAGAGAGGCGTATTTATTTTGCCGAGACGTTAGAGAGTAGGCATTCTATCAGGGCCATATCTATCCACTGCCTCCTAAAACGTACAAGTCATGAGCCATGTCCTGCTACTTTGTCCCGTGCCGTAGCGAAACGCATAGCCGATATGTAGCACCAAAACTCCACAAGACATCTAGCTATGCTGATGCGACATCACTCATTACCCCAGGAGAGCTTGTACACAGCCTCGGACACTTTGTAGTCCCGCAGCGCCTTGATAGCATCTGCCGCCGTAGTGGCTGTGACCAAGATGTCTGCGTTCCTGCTCTTGATGAAACCCTGCTGAACACTTTTCTTGATCCACTCGAGCAGCCCGTCATAGAACCCGTCGACATTCAGAACGCATACGCCCCTGTTGTGGATGCCCAGCTGGTTCCAAGTGCAGACCTCGAGCAATTCCTCCATCGTTCCGTAACCCCCGCTCAACGCGATGAAGCCGCTGCCAGGGCCGCCGGCTATGACCTCCTGCGCCATCATTTGTTTGCGCGTGTGCATATCTTTAACGACCGTCGTCTTGCCAAATGTCTTCTCCTCGGGGATGGCCAGCGGCTTGTCCCCATTGACCACCGTGGAGGTGTAGGTTGGATCCCGCTCGTACTTGACCAGCGCCTCGGGTATGATGCCGTGGACGGCGTCCGGACCGGACAGGGCCACCAGCGTCTTTGCGACCTCGCCCATCAGACCGACTGTTCCGCCCCCATAGACTGCATGCAGGTCAGCGCGGTGTTCGGCGGGGCGCGCATTGAAGATCGGACGCAGGGACCGTCGCCGAGTGACTCACCTAGTCCAATATTGTTTGCCGCCATTGTGCGCGCCAGTTCCCGGGCTGCTTCCATGTGCGCTGGGCTCTCGCCCGGCATGGAGCCACAGTAGACACAGATCTTGGTCTGGCGAGGGCCATTGGGATTCTGGCTGGAGGGAGTGGATGTCCGTGATGCTGGGAAGGGGGAGACCCCTCCAGACTCCATGGCAACCATATTGATACGGTTGTATGCTTCTGCTTGTGAAGAGACTGTATAGCAAAGACCAGCGGAGAGTAGCTAGCAAATGCCCTGAAAGATTGAACTTGGAAAGTGAAGGGGGCAGCTGCAAGTTTGTCTAAGATCTCAAGAGCTCTAGCTAGAGCAACGGAAGCGGTGGGGAACCGGGCAACCTTAGACAACGACGTAACAATGATAAGAATGAGACAGTTTTAACGTACGTAAGGGAATGGCGTCGCTATTAAGAGAATCGATGATAATCGAGAAATGAGAAGGGAAGAGACGGAGCAAAAGAGAGAGCACAACCCAACTAGTTATACACAACACATGCTCGCCTTCAAATACCTTACCTACCTTAGGTAACTTTAGTAATGAATGAATCGTGACGCTCCAGCTGTTCACGCCCGTCATATTGGCTCCGGCCAGGTACGCTGGCGGGGCCGCCGCCAGCCGCCGTCTTCCCCAGGGCCTTGTGACCACGCTGATGACATGGAGAAACCAAGCCGGCGAATGAACATCACCGCATAGGCCTGCTCAAGCCCAGTGAACTCAGGTCAAGACGCCAGCCGGACCAATTCGAGGCTGGATATTGAAAGGGCCCCTGCGCAATGCAAATCAAGGCACATATGCCGTCTCCCGGGGCGCTGAGAAGCGCATAAGACCTCGATCGTCGCGCGCAGCGTACTGAATCTTGTAACAGTACATTAAGTATATTCCCGAGTCAGCTTTGTGGAATTGGATTGGCAAGGCCCGCGAGATCTCAGTGGCGTCTTCTCTCGGAGCAGGTGCAGGTGGTGGAAGGTCGGCCCCTGATTAGCCGACTCGCCGTCTGCAATGAACGCTATCGGCCATTGGATGAGGTGCTCGTTTAGCGGGGGAAAGCAAGCATTTTTTCGGGGTCCGCGTCGGCGCTCGCTGATCTGGGATCTGGCTGGCACTTGGACCTTAGCAAACTCCTCTCCTCAAGCACCGTGCAAGACAATCACGGTCGGGAAAAGAGGCTTGGAACACCCGGACGGCGCAGTGCTCTCTCTGATCGGCCGACTCTTCAATTGCTCCAGTTCCAATTCGCGAGAATGCCTGAAGGCAATGTTGCGGCGCAGGGTGCGCCCGCGCTGCGGGAAGAGGAGGGAGGCGTAAGTACCCCTAATCTATTATCTGCTGTTGCGCAATACAAGCTGACCAACAACTATCATGCAGATGTCGTTGACAAACCGGCTTCTGATTGGTGCTGCTATGTACTTTGGCATGAATATGCTCATGGGCCAATTCATGGGCGGTTCGAAGACGGCCACTGTCAAGGATGCTAGCGGTAACGAGGTTGCGGTTCCAGCAAACACTGGGGATATTCCTCCCTATGTTGCTCGACCCAAGATATTGGACGATGGCGCAACATACAACACTATCCCGCAGCGTATAGTGCCCATCTGGCCCGAAGATAGCAAGATCGACATTGTCGTGACGCTCTCGCCGACCCATATTCCAAAGGGTATCAAGGACACCCCTCAGGATCTAATTGTGCTGCAAGAGAAGGACTTCAAGATTGGAAACTGGAGTGAGAAGCGCACGATTGATACCACCATCGATGTCCCACCCGAGGTGCAGAACAATGGCACTCTCTGGGGACACTTCTTCATTGGACTGTCTGGAAGTATCTTGGATCCCGCTCAACCCGGTTATGATGTCGGCAAGGCCTATCATTTTGTCTATCCCTTTACTCAGTACATTGCCAGGAAGAAGGTTGCCAAGACGAGGAATCTGCTTGAAGCCCAAGATGTCGAAGAGGTCGAAGAAGAAGTGGAGGAGCCTTCTGGGCCCATCGTTGGCAGCTACTACCATCCGAACGCATCTTTGTCCTTCATTCCGAACACAGGTGCCATGGTCTTTGGGCAGACTCATCCCGCTGTTCGCCAGTTCCTGCACCTGGAGGCTAGCGGCGCTCGTGATGGCTCTGGACAGAACACATGGTATTATCCAATTCTGTTTGTCAACTCCTTTTGGCAGCTCAAGAGCCAGATGACGGTCCTCAATGACACGGTCAAGACATTGCCGGTCCACATCGATCTCAATAACCTTGCCAATTGGAAGTTCAACATTATGACATCCATTGAGATGAGCTCCCGGGAGACTGCTCGCCAGGCCGCGTATGGTAACCCAGCCCCTGGCGGCGGTGATGGCAGCGAGATTGAAATGATCAAGGAAATTTTCTTGGATACTAATCCGATTCTTCTTGGTGTTACAATTGTTGTCAGTATCGCCCACATCATTCTGGAGATGCTTGCCTTTGGATCGGATATTGCCCACTATCGCAAGAAGAAGGACAATGTCGGCATTTCAGTACGCTCCATTCTAGCGAATGTGTTCATGCAGACTGTCATCTTCTTATACCTTGTCGACAACTCGCAGAACACCAGTTGGATGATTCTGGGCTCTCAAGGCGTGGGTATCCTCATTGAATTCTGGAAGATCACGACTGTTGTCGATGTCCGAGTGAGAAATGCCCCGCCGGGTTCCTTGATACCTTATCGGATAGCCTTTGAAGACAAGCATAAGTTGAGCGACACGGAGGAGAAGACCAAGGAGTATGACGAGATTGCCTTTAAGTACATGTACTGGGCCGGAATCCCCCTACTCATTGGCTATGCTATTTATTCGCTCATCTACGACACCCACAAGTCTTGGTACTCATACATCATCACCACTCTTGTCGGCTCTGTCTACGCTTATGGCTTCCTGATGATGGTGCCATCGCTGTACATCAACTACCGCCTCAAGAGCGTGGCGCACATGCCCGCAAAGGCCATGATGTACAAATTCCTGAATACCTTCATTGACGACCTCTTCGCCTTCACCATCAAGATGCCCTTCCTCCACAGGATGGCAACGCTCAGAGACGATGTCATCTTCTTCATCTATCTGTACCAGCGGTGGGCGTACAAGATTGACTACACCCGCGTCAACGAGTTTGGTCAGGGTGGCGATGATGATGTTGTGGAAGAGGAGAAGAAGGATGAGGGCAAGGCACTGCCCCCAGCTGTCCCCGACAGTGCTTCAACCGGGAAAGTGAAGAAGGTTGCTGCCAAGGCGCAAAAGGCCACTGGGGCTGACACAGGAAGTGCTACCAAGAGGAAATAAGTGTGAGTTGTCAAAATCTTTAGATGTGTATTTTGGTTGCATTAGATGGCTCGCATGATTCTGGCATACTTGGGAGGCAAGTTTGAGAACAGGTGTGTTTGATAGGCATTGCATCTCGAATTCACACACAATAGTAGCATTATCGTGAGATAGAGCGGCAAGTCGAGCTCGGATATCACGATGTCTCCATCATACACTTCCGATAATACTCCAAAAAGTGACACCATTTTGACAGACTGAAGTAAATATGAAAACAAGTCCTCCAATTTATCATCTAACATCTTGATATTGACCAATCCTGTCGGACATGCCTCTCTTGTAGCCCGTCGGGTCCCCAATGCAAAGGCGGCACAGGCCAGGACCCTTGGGACATTAGGTTGGCACGAGAGGAAATTCCCGTTAAGGCTGACTTGGCGGGGTCTAATCAGTGGAGGTCAGTGCGAACGTGGCTTGAAACCTCCGAACTTAGGCCTTAGCCGCTAGACTTACAGCGGGATGCTGGCAAATCAACGCGTGGCCTTTCGCATTCCCCAGTGCCGTAAAGCTGCCAATGGTGGCAGTAACAGTCGAGGGGTTCCTGAACGGCTTGACGCCGCAGTGCGGGTCATTGGTTCCCTCCGCGAGAGCGTCATCTTCAATGGCTTAGACCGGACTGCCTAAGATACCGAGACTTGACCTATTGCTCTCCGGTCATACTGAACCCTCTCGCCCATACCGAAACCTAAAGGTTGTACTCATATCGGACACGCCTCCCTCAGCCAATTTCCAGCAGGATTCATAGATCAACATCTTGCGCATCTCGGTAGTCTGTAACACTGATCGACGACTTCAATCCCCCGTTCCAGGCACTAGGCTCTATTATCATACCCCAGCATCTACGCCAGTGAGACGGGCCGCCTGAAGCTCCGGCAATCCTTCTTCCTAGGTGCTCATCCTCCTCCTTCTGCTCCTCTTCTCAACTACGCAATCCTCGCGAATAGCCAAACGAACCCTCTTGTGAATGATCACACCCGACGACCCGTGACCCGGGGCGCTGCACCCTTCAACCCCCGGACCCGGACCCCGGACCCAAACAATGAGCAGCAGTCCGGACACGGTGGGCTCGCTCCTGGGCAGCATCGCCAACTCGCTCAACGACTCGCTGCGCATGCTCATGTTCGCCGATAAGCGCCAGTGGGGGCCCGACGAGTTCGAGCAGATCCGCGCGCTCGAGGATGCTCTCGACGACGCCAAGCGCGACTTCCAGGAGCTCGGTCCGCTAGTCAATGGCCAGTTCTACTACGAGAACGACCGAAGAAGTAAGTGGAATCTCCCGAATGCCTTGTTGCAATTGAGGCACAGCGCGGCGTAGGGTGCTGCGGCGCCATTCGGGGAGGATGGGAAGCCTCCCAGCTGGCGCATCTCACGAGAGCACCCCGCTGCGCAAGCTGCCCCGTTCTGCGCATTTCCTGACCGATGGACGACGCCCATGTTCTCTAGCGAGGCCAATGGCAAATAAAGCCCCAGTCGTGCTGACTATTATGTAGCGGAATCTCTCGAGGAACTGCGCGTTCTCAAGACCAAGTTCGACTTCCACGCCCAGAACTTCAAGGACTGGCTACGCACGGGAGGACCGATCAACCCGATATGGGCACGCGAGACGGGCGAACTGAAGAGGGAGCTGCATCGGGCACAGTGTCGCGCGGCCAGGCGCATCTTTCAATCTGAGAAGGAGGACAGTGTGAGGTGTCTCGGCGCCTTCGAGGTCTACCGACAGCAGCGCATATTAGAAGCCCAGCGGCAGGGGCAACAACGTCAACGCTATGAGCAGCATCGAGAGGAGCTGCCGCGGTGGGAAGGCCAGGAGGCGCAACAGCGACAGGAGGATGCCCAGACAATGGAGCGAACGGAGTACAGCCAGCAGCCGGATGCGCTCGAGCGAAGACTGAGCTTGGAAGAGCTTGTACCGGCTTGTAATGCGGTTGGGAGATTCGAGAGATTTGGAGATCGAGACATCGCCTTTTCTTGCGACTTCTGCGATGGGTTCATCGTGTGGGAAGACGTTCAGAGCATGCCGTCCTCAAGAACGCCGCTCTTGCCGGGAATCACTGACCAGCCAAACTGGCAAGCAACCACGAAGAGTATTTCGAGCGGGGAGGATAAGACTATCGTCTTTGCACCGTTGGCAATTGCCAACCACCTCGGCCCCCAAAGCGGAGACTGGAGGGCAAGGATATGGTGCCCGTTCTGTGACGAGTACACGTACTATCAGCAAGGAGACGATGAGCTGGACCAAGTGAAGTATGCTCAGGATGAAAGGGGCCTCTCCGACCTAAAGGCGTTTCAGGAACATCTCGAGTGGCATCACACCTCAGTGCAGGTGCCCTCCATTGCCCCTTCTACGGGAAATTGTCTACTTATGTGACGGCGTTATTGGCTTTTTGATTACTTCTACGACCAAGAGTCAAGGGGGGCATGGCGTTATTTTGGATTCGAAAAGGGGGCCTCTGAATGATGAATTGGACCACACTCATGATACTCCCATAGAGTTTTCGCATCGTCTTGGATTCAAAGCTTTATTCTTGTTTGTTTATGTTACGGGCAGGAGTTTCCGCTCACGACTGAATGGATGGATGGGCACGCCGACGCTGCTCTACGATTATAGGCACATAAATCCCCTTAATATTACATAGAACCCCATACACAAGTTTTCCGGCCTCCAAGTTGCCGTCCATGCCATGACTCCTGCTCCAAAATGCCAGAACCAGTTGCTTCCATCGTGGGTAATCAAGCGTCCAGCACGAGGCGCGTTCAGAAAAACCGCCACCACAGGAAGATGAGAATGATGAGCCCCAGCGCGGCAAAGGGGCCGTACTGCTTGAGCATCAGATCCCAGTTGATCTTGACCGCCGCGCGCCTGTACTTCTTGCTGTCGTCCCTCAGCCGACTGCTGATCTCGCCCATGCGGTCCAGGCTGTCTCCTCGGTATAGAAGGTCCTCAATGTTCTTGGTCATGACCTTTGTGACGTCGCGCAGCTCGTCATTGAGCTTGTCGAGGTTCTGCGTCGCGCGGGTGTCGCTGTAGGTCGCCTTGGTGCGGCTGATGAAGGTGTCGAATTCCATGAAGGCGTAGGGGCGCAGCGTCGTGCTCAGCAGCTGGCCCATAGGATAGGTGGTGCTGAACTCGGTGGCTAGGTCTTGCAGGTAGGTGAAGGCCAGCTTGCGCGGGTACGACTTGTCGGTAATGCACACGTAGACGATGTCCGAGGAGATGAGGTAGTGGATCGTGTAGCCGCCGCTCTCGATCGACGCCTGCGGCTCTGAGTTGCGGTTCAGTCGGCGCAGAATCAGCTTGATTTGCGACTTGATCTCTGATAGCGACGACTCGGTCTGCTCGTCGTCGACGGAAGCACAGAGCATAAGGCCTAGGAAAGGGGTGAGATTGTTAGCGGGCGTTTGGATATCATCCTAAGGGATGAATAGTGGTAAGTATACCATCAAGCCTTGCTATTTGCGTTGAGCGAATCATTCTGATTTTGTGTGGAAGTGATTGTAAATGGTTGGGTGAGGGAAGAAAGAGGCCGTTGATAGCTGCTGTGTTTCCTCAATGCAGCCTGGGCATCTGCATCTACGTGGCCTCTGCAACTTGCCGTCCTTTGAGCTCTGCCTAGGTCGAGAAGAGGCTGATACCGTTTAGAAGGAATAGGTATGCAAAAATATGATTATTGACTGGTCTGATGTTCTGGCACTGGTGCAAGGTTTCTTATGTTTCGAATTGATGAAGGTATGCTGGATTAGAAGCTACTGAGCTGGCCGGGCAGGAATTCAAGATTGGCACATGCACGGCCTGTAAGGCTGGCCAATGGCTCTTCCGGCTGTCGTCATTGCTCTAATGGCGCTGTGGGCCGGTCTCACAGCCTCGCGCTTCTAACATCAACCGCCTACTACGACTACGGGTATCGAGTTAACTTCGATTTAACTACTACTTTCTGACCTCTTTTCGAACCCCAATTATAAACAAGATGGACTGATATGAAGCCATGTAGGAATACATTAGATTACTAAGTATGTAATCTCTAGCGTTCCTGCAGTTTCTGTTGCAAAAGAGCACCTTCCTTTGTAAAGGTGCTGTTGTTGAGTACCCACCATCCGCCGTTGTTCTGAACACCACCACAACCACCGACCTCATTTCATCGCACAACAACATCAACATCAGACGAAAGACTTCACGTGACCAGACAGATGATGGCGCCTCAAGATGACTCAGGGGCAAGTGTTGCATCATCGGCCCTTTCATCTCCCCCGGAAAGCATCGTCGACCCCAAAGAGGATATAGACACCCTGATCAGCCCGGTTACCCATGAAAACTCAGGAATTGCAGAGCAGTTGGAGAAGATCGGTGTGAGCACAGAACTGCCAAAAGACAATTCTGAGGACCCAGAGCCCAGCATCGAAGTCAACATGGATGGAAAACGGCCCCATCGGGCAGCCTTCAACAAGACCACCACATCCACGGCCAAGAAACCGAAGATGAGAAGCAAAAAGTGGGATCCCGATTTCTTGCTGGAAGATCCAGCCTCAGCTCTTACTAAGGTCGATCTTCGAGTAAGTAGCTTCATCTCACATGTCCCTCAGGTGGGAATCATTACTTATGCAATAACTCAGGCTCTACTATCACATCCAGACGCCTGGACAGTCCTCACCGCACAGGAAAAGAAGGAGATCTTGGCAAAATTTCCCGATGAGCAACACATCCTCAACGCCGGGACTGAGGACGCTTGTCCCAATATTCAGTCCTTGCGAAACGACGACAACTTCCGCCACGACGTGGCTCGTTTCCAGGATGCTATTGCCAATGGACAGCTCGATCCCCAGTGGTTGCAGGAGGCTTGGATTGCTCACGAGAGACGTGAGACCGGCGAATTCGATGAATTCAAGATCAAGAAATTCGAAAGTGACTGGGGCGTGGAACTGCCGGTGGAGTACAAGCTGGCAAAGGTCCTACCACCGCAACAGTCAGAGATGCCGACTACCAATTATCAGTCTGAGGCCCCCGATGAGCTTTCCGGAGAAGTCACCGATGTCAACAGCGAAGTCATTGCCAAAGGTGCAGACGGTAACATCTCCGAGGCGGCTAAGCCCGTCGAGACGATGGGCGTTGACTCGACCGAGAACGCGTGATTCGCAAAACTCGGTTTGCAGTATTGCGATAGGACAAAAAGATAGTGAGCCAGGAATGGCGTTGTCTGCCATGACCTATGATATCAAATCCCATGAACCCTGGTGGCTCCATCGTAACGATCCAGGAAAGGGAAGGGACAGTGCTAGGGTGATGATCTGAGATATGAACAAATCTGTTTTGAGCAAACGTCCCGACATGTGCTGCTGCACTGGGATCATTGACAGGCAATTGCTTTCTCACATGGACCATTGCCCATCCAAATTCATATACCCATAGACTATGCGATTGCTAGGTAATTATACCTCTGCCGGGGTAATATTTGTTAATTCTGAGTGGGAATCGCTGACTTTTCAGACAAGGGAGTTGCTACTTTTGTCAAGACCAGCGGGGCTATAGAAATAAACAGAATCTTCGAAGCCTCAATCAGGTATTCTCAACCCTGGTTTTCTGGTATATTCAAGTCGCTAGAGTAATGTTTATTACCCTGGCGGAGGTGTAGATACCTTGGTAGCCTGAATATGGACTTTCATTGTCTAAATTCCGGAATTAATACTAAAACCTCAACCGAATCTCCATATCATCATTGGATGACTCTCTGTGAAATTACGGATAGTCTCACTGTTGCGGAAGTTTGGGCCTCTGAAGAAGAACTTGGGCAAGTTAGCGAATTATCTATAGGTGTAGTGAATCAGGTAAGCTGGCGAGCTATAGCGCAAGGTCAATGTAACGGGTAATTGTGGGGAGAGCCCGCGACCTAACTCTCGTACTTTAGCAGCGTCTGGAATTTAAAGATCACAACTCGAGACTTTAACGAATCATACAACACTCGTTTAGTTAAGCCCTCGGGTACACATATCTTATACAATCTCTGACTCCATAAAGTCGTATTTTCATACATTGCGACGCATTCGCACGGCTGAGGATTGAGCTCGCCACACGATGGCACCGTCAGTGCAGGCGCATAATCGATCGCATAGTCTGCTCCTGTTGCAGAAATTGCTCAACCTGAGAGACAGCGCCAGTCCACTGACTCTGGTCCTCGATAATCTCGAGCAGAGTGCTAGTCCTCTAATCAGGGAGTTTACAAGTCGAGCAAAGGTGCGTTGCAGTCATTCTACGACCTCCGTCCCAGCATTGTTTGAAGTGAAATCAGAGGGGGCGATACATCGACATGAAATGGCTGATGAAAAGTTTCTAGATCTCTCGCAGTAAAGTCATATTCGTGTCATACGCCACTGTGAAGAAACCAGAAAATGCAGACGCCTTTATAAGAGCAAGAGGAAAGCCTTTGAGCGCATTAAGGTCCGAGATTGTCAAGCAGTGCCCAAATCCAGCGGGATCTACTAGTCAGGACACTCCAGCCCAGAGTATGAAGATCCATACGTTCTGAGTACCACCATCAGCTCACTAACTTGATTTCAGAAGCCCTGATTATTATTGATACGCTAAATTCCTTGGCCGCCACAGAGCCTCGCTTTCTGTCTGCTTTTCTGTCAAGTATTATCACACCAGCTGTCTCAGTGGTAGCTGTCTACCATGCAGATGTCCCGCTAGTTCTCCCGAAAGGCTTCAGTGAGTATGAACCTCATCCGTTGGGAGTTTTGAGCCATCTTGCCACAGCTGTGCTGCGGGTATCGAGTCTTTACCAAGCGGTGGAAAGGAGACGGGCGCAGAACAGGAGTTTGCAGGAACCGGAGTGGGGACTGCGAGAAGGACGAGAGGGCGCCATCATTGGTGTGAAAGCAACCGACAATGGGGCAGGCGACGGTGTTGTCCTTGAGATGGAAATGAGGAGAAGGAGTGGGCGCGCTGTGGCGGAGAAGTTTGTTCTGATGCCTGGAGGTCAACAGACAGGGGTATCGAGGATATCGCTCCTCACAGACCACAGTCTATTCGCGCCGCCAGCTGACGCGAATGGAGAAGTATTTGCTGGAGCAAATGAGGAGGAGGACGACATGCAGACTACATTTAACTTGGGTCTCACGGAGAAGCAGCGGAAGGATAGGGAGGGCATTGTTCTGCCGTATTTCGATGCACAGACTGACATCGGAGCTGGAGAGGGTGGGCGGATCCTATATGAAATGGGTCGCGAAGACGATTTCGATGATGAAGAGGATGAGATATAATAACAAGACCACAGGAAATATCAAATATCTGATTTCAACATATTGAACTTCAGCGTGGGTCCAAACGGCTATAGCTATGGCTCTTGTAAGTTCTACAGTTTGTAGAGGGGCTCGACATCAGCGTGGATCCTCTAGGGAGGCGTCTTGCCTCTCTATTCCTGTCTAACGTGACTCACTTACAAACATAGCCTCGATTCATAGAGTCATAATAAGTCTCCAACACTGCACCACGTGTACTGAACGAGTTTAATTATCCCTAGGCGCCAGGCGCGAGAATTATCCCAAAAGTTTGCACATTCGCACGGGCCAACTCTCGTCTAAGTATATAAGTTGGCGTCTCTCCCACATCTTCAATCTCTTCTTTCTTTTCTTCTCCAGCTCTCTTTGCCTAATGGCTTAGATCAAGTGTAGTATCTGTTCTTTTCAGTTTAGCCGCTGATAACCCTCCACCGGGGGGCATCTTTAGGTTATCCTAAATTTTTATACTTGGGAGGCCGGTCCGCTGGAGCTTGCTCCATGACCAGCATCCACTGTGTTCTTGGTCTTACACTGTCTCCAAGCGACGCGAACTTCTACGCTCCATTTTCATTGCAGTCTTGGGCTTGACCCAGGCTGTGAGGAAGATGAGCTACTGTAGGGATGGAGAGTATTATCGTTTAAATGACTTGTATAGATAATAAAATGCATTAGAGTAGCGAAGTATTGTCCTCGCTAAAAGGAGTGGTTACTTAGCATAGCTTTCAGTTACATGCCTACATGAAGCGTCTATAGATACGTAAGAATGCAAAATGAAGGTCATTGCGGTAGCAGGCTTCAACGTTGAGACGTCCGGCTGACCTCTCGGTATTGAGTCACCCTCAGCCTGAACTAGGCTTCTATCGCGGTAGGGCTGCAGGGCCCAGCGCAGTGGATCGCCCGCTAGTAATTAGCGCGCCACAGTGCTGTCAGCACGTGAGGCCTAAAGCCTTATTTCAGCCGCATAGGCCAGGCTTTTGTTTTGCCGCACGCCATTTACAACTGTCCTCGACACACTTTGCCATAAACGTGACGGCAACGCATGATGTCCGATCCAAGCCGCAACCGCCGCTTTGACGGTCGTCGTCAGTGGGGCGATGAGGAGCGTGCTCCCCGGCGCGACCAAGGCCGGCCCCGTGACCGAAGCGATCGGAGAGAAAGAGATGACCGCGACCGACGGCGCGACGGCGATGATCGAGATCACAGGCGTCGCTACAGATCCAGGTCTCGAGACAGGAGAGACAATCAACATCGATCTAGGTCGCGGGAGCGCGAGCGGGTGCGTGACGACGATCGGGAGTACGCTCGCCCGAGAGACCGCGATGACAGAGGCAAGGGCAGAGATAGGCGCGACAGAGGCGAGCCGAGAGACAATGGACGACCGGCTAGGTATCGAGATGAAGAACCGCCAAATCATGGAAAAGGTATGTCATGGACCCGGCAACTTGCATTTCATGGAAAGGACGTGGCGATGAATGTTGGCTTTACGCATATGACACTTGGAGATGGTGTTGACACAGCTCCTCAAGACCGACATGCCGAACGGCGACGATCGGCGTCCCCAGGCCGCAGCGAAAGCCCGCGCCGTGAATATCTTCCAACGAGATCTAAGGGTGGAGAAAGACCGGGTGGAGCGCATGCGCACGGGACCATGTCTGTCAAGGTTGGCGCAGGCCAAGATGGCGAGCGAGAACAGAGCCGTGAGGAGGAGGACCGGAGAGACCGTGATGGCACGGATGACCGTGAACAAGGTGAGGCTATGGATGAAGACGAAGAGGAACTTGAAGTCGAGGACGACGGAATGGCGGCCATGCAGGCCATGATGGGCTTTGGCGGTTTCGGTACGACGAAGGGTAAGAAGATTGCCGGTAACAATATCGGAGCGGTTCGCAAGGAGAAGACGACGGAATATCGTCAGTACATGAACCGTGTGGGAGGATTCAACCGACCTCTAAGTCCAGGTCGATGAGAGACACAACGGAGTCCTTGACGGTGCACCAACCGGGCAGTATGTTGCTGTACAACATCTTTTTGTCAACGCCCTCGTCTCACTCATACTTCTGGGCACAGTATGGTTGCTCTATAGATACCCTAGAAAGTTGCTGTTATTCAAGAACTTGCCCTCTGTAGTGGATGCACCCTCGAGACTAGGATATTGGCCTAATTCTTTGAAAAGACGATACAATGATGTAAACAATTCGTTTAAAGAGCTGGCTTACATGGACATTACCCTGAGATCAGAACTGGCAGTTGCCGCAAAAGTTCACACATAGATGTCTTAGATACCTACCTTGGTACCTAGGCACTGAATCCCATACTGCAACTTCAGGTGACCACGTCGGTTTGAAGACGCCATACACCAACGAATGCTCCACTATAATGGTGGTGGGGGACGCCTAGCTGAGCCCCTGTATTCGGCGTAATTACCCCACATGCCCTACCTAAGGTTGCGTGGCAGCTTCATGCCACGGACCGCAGACCTGAACCGAGCTGGCCAGAGCTTCAAACCGCCAAACGTGTTCAGAATCCGCATCCCTCTCCGAACCAAGGTTTGAACGCCCCGCGGATTGCACTGTCAATCCTCAACGCAGGGTTTTGCGCATTGATTCCCAACATGGCGGTCCTTCGCCAATTGACCGCGCTGGTCACTTTTCTTGTCTTCAGCGTCTTCTGCGCCCAGGGACTTGCAGCTGGAGCTGCAGACGAGGAATCCATTCTGAATAGTGAGATTGGGCGATCAAACAACCAGAGCTTGCTATGGGGCCCTTACCGACCGAACCTCTACTTCGGAATCCGGCCCAGGATACCCAAGAGTCTAATGACCGGGCTGATGTGGGCAAAGGTCGACAACTACCAGGAAGTCCAGAACAGTATGTTGCTTCCCTTCTGCTACAACTGTACGCCACTTGTGCCAGGGCTGACCACCAGTGTCCGACAGGCATTCGATACACCTGCGAGCAGCATGAGGGCATGGCGGGATATGGCTGGGATGAATATGATACACGGAAGGGCGGCGTACAGACGATCCACGATGCTGGCAACAATATCGACATCACGACGTCTTTTGTCAAGATCCCTGGCGGCGCGCATGGAGGCAGCTGGGCTGCCAGAATCAAGGGAGAACCAAGAGCCGATGGGCCTTCCGATCTGAAGACAACCGTCATATTCTACGTCTCACAGGACGAGGGGCTTGGTAGTAGCCTAGCTGCTTATGAATCTGAGGACCCGCTAGGATATGATGGGGATCTCGCTTTGGAGGGACAATCTCAGTCCTTGGGAAAGTACAAGCTCGTGGTAACCAAGGGCACAGGCGATCATCCCATGAGTGACCATGAGTTATCGGAGCAGCGCGACTTGGGGAAGACTGTGATCCAGTCTGTGACTGTTCCCGAGGATTTTGTCTGGCAGGCGAAGCCCATTCTATTCCGACAGCTCAAGGAAGGCGTCGACTATATTATGGAGAACTATGACCCCAATCAGCCGCCACCACCGTGGCAGGTATATCAGCTCACGAACAAGCCTGGTATGGGAAATGTGCACATGATTCAGAAGATGTTCGAGGGTCCTTTCGAGTTCGATATTCTTTACTCTAGTCATTCGGCTGGTAAGGAAGTCACGAGCGAGGACTTGACCCGAGAGATTCAGTCGACTACCGAATCATTTGGAGAGCGCTTCTCAAACGTCTTTGCTCCCAAGGCTCCTTTCACTGCCGAGAAGTACAAGAAATTTGGTAGGAGCATGTTCTCAAACTTAATTGGCGGTATCGGCTATTTCTATGGCCACTCTGTTGTGGATCGGTCCTATGCCCCTGAATATGAAGAGGAAAACGAGGGTTTCTGGGAGGAGGCGGCTGAGGCACGGGCCCGAAAGCAGGAGAAGCTTGAGGGTCCTTATGAGCTCTTCTCCAGCATCCCATCAAGGCCCTTCTTCCCTCGAGGGTTTCTGTGGGATGAAGGATTCCACCTCATGCCGATTGCGGACTGGGACATAGATCTTACTCTTGAGATCGTGAAGAGCTGGTTCAACCTAATGGATGAAGACGGCTGGATCGCTAGGGAGCAAATCCTGGGACCAGAGGCTCGAAGCAAGGTTCCGGAAGAGTTCCAAGTCCAATATCCACATTATGCCAACCCACCAACACTGTTCTTAGTCATTGACGAATTTGTTTCACGACTTCAGAGGATGAACGGTAGTATGCCATCAGAGAAAGAGAAGCTCTCACAAGGCGTCTCTCTATCTACGGCTCATCTCGACAATCCTACAGTTGGCCTTGATTATCTTCGTCGGTTGTACCCATTTCTTCGCCGCCAGTTTGACTGGTTCAAGAAGACCCAGTATGGTGATATCAAGTCCTATGATCGAGAGGCTTTTTCAAAGAAGGAAGCCTATAGATGGCGTGGCAGAACCGAGCGACACGTTCTGACTAGTGGGCTTGATGATTATCCACGAGCACAGCCACCCCATCCGGGTGAGCTTCACGTTGATCTCATGTCATGGGTTGGATTGATGACGAAGTCCCTCATCAACATCGCCGGCGCTCTTGATCGACCCGACGAAGTCGAAGAGTTCAAAAAGGTTCTCAACGCGATTGAGCACAACCTTGACGACCTGCACTGGTCAGAGAAAGATGGCTGCTATTGTGACGCGACCATCGATGATTTCGAGGAGCACTCACTAGTGTGCCACAAAGGATATATCTCCTTGTTCCCTTTTCTGACTGGCTTGTTGAAGCCCGATAGCCCGAAGCTGGGCAAGATATTGAGCCTCATTGGCGACGAGGAGGAGCTATGGAGTCCTCACGGTATCCGAAGTTTAAGCCGGAAAGACGACTTGTACGGCACGGATGAGAATTACTGGCGTAGTCCAGTATGGATGAACATCAACTATCTCGCGGTCACGCAGCTATACGTAAGTAAACGGGGTATTCTAATTAATCTCTCTCTGCTGACATCTCTCTCTACAGAATCTTGCCAAGCAAAACGGACCGCACCAAAAGCAGGCAAAGGACCTGTACACACGGCTGCGCAAGAATTTGGTAGACACCGTTTTCAAGAGCTGGGAGGAAACCGGCTTCGCCTGGGAACAATATAACCCAGAGACTGGTCAAGGTCAAAGGACGCAGCACTTTACAGGCTGGACGAGTCTCGTGGTCAAGATTATGGCAATGGATAATCTCAGTGGTGGTTCTGAGCACCTGAAAGATGAGCTGTGATTTTACAGCAATACTATAGATGTATATAAACACCTACTCGACGACAAAAGTCGTCAGGGAATTGATGACATGGAAAAGCAATCAGACTTGATTATGACAGGAATACGCTCCGGTTCGTTGCAGTGAGCTAATATGTTCTTGCGCTGGATATAAACAAGCTATGTAATACAAGGCGACCTAATCCGAATTTATCCACATAACCCATCATTTTCTGTTGTCCGAGAAGAGGCCCTCGCCCTTACCGGCGACCTCTTTCCTCGGTAGCACTTCAACCTCTCGACTCAATAGGCTTCGCAGCTCGGGTGTGATCACCTTCTCCACCTCCTTCTTCTGTTCTGGAGCCTTTCCTGTATCGCGTCGGGGCGAGCCATTGGCTGGTGGTTGCGGAGCATTCGCCGCCTCGGACGAGGTTGAAGGAGAGCCTAAGCTCGGGCGGGCACGAGGTGCGGGAAAGTTGGGTTTCTTATCAATGGTCTCGATCAGTCTCCTAAACCGACGGAATAGAGACTCAGCCCGGATCAAGGTCGAATCAAGATCAATGCTTCCAGAAAGCTCATTGACTATATATTATATGTCAGTAACCATCGCCATTTTACTTTCAAGATTGAAAGCTTACCGTATTTCAGGACCTCGTCGAAGTGTTGCAGGTGGTTCATGATGACATCTCTGTGCTTTTCCAAAATAGCCAGAGCAATGAAAAGATGGAAGCTGCTGGTCAAGTAATCTGTCCAAAGCACTTCCCATAAATGTAATACATCCATCCATGGGAACTCTCGCTTGTACCATACCAACAACATCCGGAAGAAGAAAAAGAAATTCGTGCTGTCCGCAGATTGCAGATGCGCGTAAAGCTTAGGGTCCATGAATTGCACGAGGTGGTCCAGAGTTGTGAGCTGTTTCCTCATTCCCGATTGATCTCGTAGAAAATTCCTTTCCATGCGATCCATAAAGTGTTGAAAAGCCCAAAAGGCGATAGCATCATCTTGGATGACAGCATATATAGGGGCGAGTAGGTCCGACATTCCCTGGACGTATCCAAGCTCCTTGTTGTACTCGTTGTATGTTAAAAGAAGGTCCTTCATCTGCTCCATGTGGACATTCGTGCCGGTCTCCGCGAAAGGTGAATCTGGATCAGGATGGGGGATGTTTTCTCCTGCAAAGATCGGCACATTTCGGTCTGTCCGGTGAACGTCTTTTTCTGTTTCATATTGTGAGCTCGTCAAAGTTTTTTATGTAGACAAGGGAATACAAACCAATGCGGCCGCGTTGTTCTCTCCACCACTCTCCCTCCTCACCTTGGCCACCAAGATCAATTAACCGTTCCCACCAGGCTGCCTTCAACTTGACATATTCGTCTCTCAAAGACGCCAGCTGAGCCTTCCTCTCAGGTGCAGTACTATACCAGTCGTAGATGCCGAGCAGGAATAGCCATGCTTCTTTTCGCACTCCATCATCAGGGTCAAGCCCACCGTGGAAGATTCGCTCCTTTACTTCATCAACAGTAATGTTCAGTCGTCCAGTGCGAGGATCAAAGAATCCGTTCCACTCCTTAAGAGTAACTGGTTTCCTCAAATCCTCCAACGACATGCTGCTGCTTCCCTCTAGTAGCTCGAACTCCCCTACGTCCGTATCCTCGAGCTCCATGACGTCTCTCGCGGTCCATATTCGTTGGCTTCGATCCCTCTCGCTTTGTTCCGCAATCCCCATAGCCCATCTCGCGAGATAAAGCCGAGCGCTGTCGAACTCTTCCTGCAAGGTCTGAACCTCTGGATTCCGAAGCAACCTTCTCATTTGCGGAGGCATTCTCGGGTTGTCTATAACATCTTGAGCAGCCTGTCTTGTGAAGGTTGTGACCTTGCTGAATTTCTCCATGATATTCCACCCAGTTTCCTTGACAAATTTCATGAACGGGTCCATCCCTGCGTCTCTTGAGCCACTGGGACCAGCTCTAGAGCCGCCCCTTCCCCCTCTCCGGGCTGCACCACCATCCTGTCGGCCAATAGACGATGCAGTGCTGGTAGTCGGCCTGTCACTAAATGCCTCGCTGTCTTCTGTAGTCGGCTCGACCAAATAGATGTTAGGCTCCGCACCGCTGCGCTCGATCTTGATGTATCGCTTGAGCCATCTAAGAACCTCATCACCACCCCAAAACATCTCGCCCCCCTCACCAAACGGGTCGAAGCTGTCCCTGGCTCGTTTCTTCTTCTGGAGGATAGTTGACTGGCACTCGCTGTCGTGGAAGAACAACGCCGGGAAACTGTCGCCAGCCCGAGAGTTGATGATGAGTGATCCGAACCACCAGCCCAGGCTCGGCGGCCGGACTAAGAGGGAGTATATGGCACTGACGGGAATGGCGAAAGCATAGTGACCGACAGATCCCTTATGAGTTGTGACAGTCGGTGGAGGTGGAACCAGATATGACTGCTTGGGAGGAGAATCCCCTTCACATAGGTCAACCTTCACGTATAAGCTAGCAGAATCTCCCAGTTGGGACTCTGGAACCCAGCCCAAGAGGAGATCTGACGAGGCCGGGGACTCCTTGGAGTCTGAAGAAGTCGGCCGCTCGCCATGGGGGCCTTTCTGTTGCCACAAAGCGATGTATCCGGGTATGTTATCCTTTGCGGAAGGCGTGGGATGGATGTATACCTGTAGCGATGACCGTATTAGTTCGTTTCTCGACGTATCTCTTCCGTTTGTGGGTTCCTCACCTTGCTCTTTGAATAAAGGAGCTTGACACCTCGTCCTGTTTCGCTGTGTGTTATAGTGTTATAATCGCCCTCCTCGTCGTCGCTCATTGCGTAGAAGCTCGCAGAGGGAGATACCGGCCGTGGTGGCGGGGCGTTTTGCTTGACCGGGACTCCATCGGACGTCATCATGGATCGCGGGGAGCCCGCACCGGATGACTCTCCTCTTTAAAGAATGAAAATACCGACGGCGGCGGATAACTGTTGATCCAGGGTGACGAGTGCTCGCTACGAGAAGACACTCATAGAGAATGTTGAAGCACGCTGGAGGTGGAAATTAGGTTTGGGGACAACGGGCAGATGGAATCATATGAGCCGTCAGTGGCTGAGTGAGGGTGTCTTAGGCGTGCCCCGCGCCTAGACCGAGCTGCTGCTTGCCTGCATAGAGGGGTCATGTAGAGTCGCCAGTACGCTCCGTAGCGTTGCCCCACTGCAGTTAAGCTTAGTACCTCTACTTGCTCGCTAGCTGCGATCATATGCAATCCGTCGCGCATGTCTACGCATGTATTCGAGAACGCTGCGTCATCCGCCACCCTCACTGAACACCAACACGCGGAGGCCTACGCAACATCACGATGCCCCCATGCCTTAAAAGAAATGTACTCCTGTAGCATCCTTGTATCGAGGACTCTGGATTTGTTTATGTGAAGGTATTGATGCGTATATGTGTATCGGCTTATATGAGAAACGTAGTTTTAGTATAGGCAGCAGCAAATCATTCACAGAGAAGTACAAGAGATCCATGAGCGGGCAACTCTAGACGTTCCCAGGCCAGTTAGAGAATCGTTGGTGGGATTCAGGCAATTTCGTGAGTATTTGAATGAGCTAGAACACTCCTAACGCCTTGCCATGCCGGATAAACAAGCCCTTCCCCGAATATAACTTGATAGGATGGTAATGTCGAAGGACGTCACTTATTATTCCAAGATTTCGATATCGTCCAAGATTGGTGAACAGAAAGGAGCGGCCTCAGACCGCATTGCCCACAGAAGCCCAGGTGAGGAGACAAGAGCGAGTCTCAATTGAATCATCTCATCCTGGGTCCACTAGGAAGACCTCCCATCCTCCTAGGACCGCTAGGAAGCCCTCCGGCTCTGCCGCCTCCTCCGCCCCCGCCGCCACCAGCATACTCAGATTCGTTGCTGGCCCAGGGAGAGTTTGCGGCCATGAACGGCCTGTCGTTTCCACCGCCTCTGCTAGAGCCGCTGCCGCCATCGTACATTCCGCCGGGAGCAAAACGATCTTCGTAGCTATCGCCGCCCCCGCCTCCTGCACTACCACCACCATAGTTGTTTCCAGCTCTTCCTCCACCGTATGGACTTCCACTACTCTGCTGCGCAGGCGGCTGGAATGGCCCTGACTGCGCCGGACTCGCAGTGCGAGCACCACCCCATAACCTCTGCTTGAGCCGATCCTGTGCCGATCCCGTCGAACTTCCGGGGGGTGTGGTGTTGCTCTCCCTCCCGTATGATTGTTGGTAGCTTCCTGCCCGCTGGCTCGGTAGCGGGCGAGCTTGAACATCCTCCCGTGCATCGTTCCCCCTATTTGCAAACGGATTCCGGCTCGAGACTTGTTGCGGCTCTCCTCTCATCGGGGCAGGCATACCTCGTCCCTGCCGTAGAGACTGCGCATCCTGGCGCTGATTCATGGCGTTGTTGTCCCACAGCGACGACAGGCTGCCGCCTCCTCCTTGCTGAGAAGTCATACCACCGTATCTCGAGCCAACCTGCGACTGAGCATAGACAGGCGCCGCGGGCGGTGGTGCCTTCGGGTCGGGGGGCAGCCATCCGGGGAAGGAACGGCCCTTCTCGGTGTAGTATGCGCGCAGAACGCGGCACACATGTGTGTCATCTTCGGTGTCCCCGTCAGCTTCGCTTGCGAGCAGCGTGCTTCGCAGGTTGGAAATGCGACTGGTCGTAGTGGTGAGGATGTTTGAATACCACGATGTCATGATTGTGGCTACCGTCGAATCCCCTCGTGTGACGGTCACCACACGAACTGCGGCGGGGAGCTTTGTAGATTCCGGGGTGTATCCCTCCCAATTAAGCGATTACAATAGCAGTCCTCTAGCTTTTGTACAGCTGGAAGCACAGATTTCGTCACTTTCTGCTATTATGCAAGAATCGTTGAAAGATTGTGGTGTTGGGAGAAGAGGTCGAATTGGGGGCGGCGGGGTGATTTATGGGGAGCCGGTAAGTGTGGTTTGGGGCTTGGGCTTTGCTTCAAATGCCGTGTTTCAAAAGACTGGCTTCTAATGCAACGCTACATCTGCGCAAGCCAACAGACATTGTTAAGGGAAACCCACGCACATCGCAGCAGACTTCTGTGTAGACCATTATTAAGCCATTGATTCACGATATTTAAGAATGATCTGAACTCGATTGACGGAACAATGAGGTATCTATCTATGTAACAACCGTTTGCCATGCAAGTCCTTTTCCGAAACCAACGCCATGAAACTAGAACGCAAGCAATTTGTGTCTCTCAGACTCTTCCTCCACCTCACGCTCTCTCCTCTTCCTGGCTTTCATGCGGACAACACGGCCCCTCTTCCGCTTGTCAC
The DNA here is from genome assembly GCF_000392275.1 of Phaeoacremonium minimum UCRPA7. NCBI lineage: Eukaryota > Fungi > Ascomycota > Sordariomycetes > Togniniales > Togniniaceae > Phaeoacremonium > Phaeoacremonium minimum. The sequence continues at coordinate 38,070 of NW_006921460.1, read as the reverse complement.
CCACAGCAGCCTTGCCCTTCTTCTTGAGAGCGGCATCATCGCTGTCTTCCTCTTCGTCGTCCTCGTCCTCGTCATCATCCTCATCACTTCCGAGCCAGTCCTCAATGTCTCCAAGCTCCTCATCACTCTCTTCAACGTCGCTGACATACTCCACGTTGCCGTCAAGCTCGTCCTCGTCTTCTTCCTCATACTCTTCCTCAAGCTCCTCTTCGTCATCCTCCTCGATGCCCTTGTCGTGGTCCTTATCTCGGATGCCTTGGCCTTCCTTTTCCATGGCAGTGAGGACCTTCTGCCAGATGGTTTCAGAGACGTTTAGCGGCTGATCACCATAGGCGCCTTGCCTGAGTCGCTCGATGAGCTCGCGTTCAATTGTTCTTTCCAGTTTCGCTGCTGCCTCTGCTTTGCGCTCTCGTGCCTCCTCTCGTCTTCGGATCTTGGGTGCCAGCTTGGGGACGAGCTTCTCACCCAGCCTGTCTTCCTCTGCTGCTAGTCTTCGCATTCGGATGGCAACTTGCGTGAGTCTTTGACGGTTGTTAGCCCAGTAGAACACTTCACCTCCTCTGTGGGGGCTTTTACCTTGTCAACCGCTGCTTGCACTTGTGCTGTAAAAATTTGGGCCAATACTCTAGTCTCTCTGATATTTGTTGCAGAGCTTTCGCGTAGTTCGAATTCAGGCGATATCGTTCCCATAACTTCGACGGTTGGTGGAATCGTTCGATGGTCTTCATATACAGGTAGAGCCTTCCCGTTGCCGGATCTGCTCTCACCGTCGCATACTTGAAGTTCGCCAAAGGACACGATTGTCGCTGTTTCCTATTAGAAAACGTTTGGAAGAATCAATATTGCGAGGGTAGCGTACATTACAGAGACCAGTGACATTGTACTCGTTTCGGCAGAAGTTGGACTGCTTTGTGGTCCTGCGATCGTTAGTTTTTGCTTTCGCGGCTTGACCTGGGCAAAGGAATTCTTACTTGAGTTTATACGAGCAGAATTGTTGGTTGATGACCTAGGAAACTTAGCAAATTGCAAGAATGTCGAATAAGATGTAATGCCATACCTGCCAGACGATCTCTTCGGACGCCATATTCAAAGTGCCGCAAGAATGGCTACTCGTCGATTCTGCTGCGGTTTCCCTGGTAAGGATCAGAGACGGTTGGAGATTCTCGAAATATTTCTTTGGAGGGGCTTGCTGCTTTGCCTGGACCAAAAAATTTCGGGTACTGCCAGACCGACCACATAAAGCATGTTCGCTCATTGGCCCGTTACCCCTGCTCCGCACATTTGTATTTCCGGTGCGACTTCTAGTTCCCGGCTTAGGTCAGCTCTAGGCTGTAAGTGCCTTAGCCAGTCTTTAATTAAGGATCTCTTCTACGACTGAACTTCCTCAGCTCACGGTCGCTATTTATAGCTGAGGTAACCAAAGGAGACAAGTGACGATTTCGAAAATCTGGTCAATGTTCCGGCGTGCTTGGAATGTGATAGCTGGATACAGTCTCTTGAGGCCTCATTCGTTCTCGGCCACCACGTCTAGCGTGTACCTTGCGCATGCTAGCTCTCACCATGTTTCCTCAGTCGTTTACAAGCCTAGCTGGTTCTCCATAGGCGTGCAGCTACGAAGCAGATGTCTCTCAAGCCTACCAACAAAAGATGACACGATATATGCCTTATCATCTGCCCAGGGTAGAGCTGGCATTGCCGTGATTCGAGTATCTGGACGAAGGTCACTCGATGTAAGTGAACCAGTAGCTCTAGCGCTTGCCAGCGAGCTTGCACTGACCCAGTAAGGTGTACAAGGGTTTATGTCCAGCAAGACCCATTCCGAAACCTCGCTATGCGGCAGTCAGGACACTGTTCGATCCGGAACGACCAGATGCCAGTAATATTCTGGATTCTCAAGCTTTAGTCTTGTATTTTCCTGGGCCCAAGACCGTGACTGGTGAAGATATCCTTGAGCTTCACGTTCATGGTGGCCCGGCGACGGTGAAAGCGGTTCTATCAGCCATCCCCAACTCTGCTTCGAGTGGAGCTATTCGTTATGCCGAACCAGGGGAGTTCACTAAAAGGGCATTTCTCAATGACCGACTTGATTTAGGGCAGGTTGAGTCTTTGAGTGATAGCCTTAGTGCAGAAACTGAGCAACAGCGACGTGCTGCGGTACGTGGGAATTCTGGTGTTCTGGGAAGAACGTATGAAGCTTGGCGAGAGCAACTCCTCCTTGCACGAGGAGAAATCGAAGCTTTGATAGACTTCTCCGAGGATCAGCACTTTGACGAGTCACCCACAGAGTTGTTACGCAATGTCACTAAGGTGGTCCGAGAAATGCTTCACTCGGTGGATATTCATGAGATGGTAAACCAGCGAAGCGAGCTATTGCGAAACGGCATACGTATTGCACTACTTGGCCCCCCGAACGTAGGGAAAAGCTCATTGATGAATCTCATTGTCGGGCGTGAGGCATCTATTGTATCCAGCGAGGCTGGTACCACAAGAGATATTGTGGAAGTGAATCTCGACATTCGCGGCTATCTTTGCACATTTGCAGATACAGCTGGCTTCAGATCTCATTCTTCAATTCATACCGAGGCTTTGGGGCCTGTCGAACAAGAAGGCATTCGCAGAGCCAAGTCGAAAGCTCTGGATTCAGACGTCGTCATAGTCCTCGCATCTGTTGAAGCAAACCCTGGTGGTGGCCATATGATTGCATATGACGCGGAAACACTTGAATTAGCAGCCAATGCTCAGCAGCATCTTCTTGTGATCAACAAACGTGATTCCGTCACAGAGGCAGAATTGCACAGTTTGGTCGCAGATTTCGTGGCAACAACATTGAGCCCAGTCCAGGCATATGCAGAGGCTGAGCCGCTGACAATTTCGTGCAGGGAGGCTGAGACTTCATCTCTAGGGCTGACGGATGCCGGTGGGATTCAACGGCTGATTCAGAACCTTACACGTTCATTCGCTGCGATGACGTCGTTGCCAGAAGGAATGGAAGTCTTACTTGGTGGTACAGAGAGGCAGCGACAGCTCTTGGCACTCTGTCGACAGCATCTAGAAGACTTCTTAGCGGAAGTGGGGACCGAGGGAGAGGGTGGTGAGCCTGATGTTGTATTGGCTGCTGAACATCTCCGCTATGCTGCCGAATGTTTGGCGAGAATCACAGGCCGGGGAGACGCTGGGGATGTAGAAGAAGTCCTTGGCGTCATCTTTGAGAAGTAAGTTGAAGATTCTCCAGTGCTCCACGTAAGAGATATGCTAATACTGCTTAGGTTCTGTGTTGGGAAATGAATGAATTATTAACTATACATTCGTGTATGTTCTATTCAAGATAACGGTCGCCCGAGCAGTCTGGTTCATCTATGACAAAAGAGATCCGTCTAAATGCTATCCCATCCCGATTTCCAACAATGCTGAAGAGCTGTCTAATTCAGAAGGTGCAAAGCAAATTGGAATGGTAATACATAGCCGCCGTTCTGTCAAACCGGCGAGTCAAAGAACTGGAACATCAGTCATACAATGATCGCTCGTCCATCTCTATATCGATCGTTTCAGAAAGCTCATCTAATCCCAACATCGTTACAATAGTGAGACAATAGCGAACACCAACTGTCTATAGGGAAAAGATTTCAGAATCAGAACCAGGAGGTGTTGGCTTGTTGAGGTTGGCCTTTAATGGCCGAAGGTCAGAGCCTTCTTGTCCTCTTCCTCGTCGTCACCCTTGTCGCCCCTGGGAATTTCGGGTTAGCAATCAGTTGAGGAGGATTTTAGGGTAAGGGTCTTACTTGTTGTAGCCGCTGCGGCCCTGATCCTTGGTATCATCATCCTCATCAGGCTTATTGTTGTAGCCACTGCGTCCGTAGTGGACGGGGAACTGGCTAGTGAAAGAGGTGGAAGTGAAGGCAGCCATTGTTTTGATATAGAAGCAAGAAGCAGGAAGAGAGTCTTGGAGTGGTGTTTGAAGCTTGGGATTGTTTGAGTAGATATTGATGCTGATGCTGGGATAGATGATTTCAACCTGGGAGCCTTCAAGGGTTTATATACTCAAAAAGGGTCCAAGGTGGTGAAGTCATCCCAACTCCCGTCACAAGTCTCGCTCGCTCCGTTCCGTCAACCTAGCCTACTACGAGCAAGCCGTCGGCGAGGGCGGACCCCCATAGCCCCCAGCGTGGATGACATAAGGATTTTGGTGGTTACTGTTTAAGCCTCGATATCGCCTGCTAGATCCCACATGGATGTACCAGGTTCCGGCCACAGATAGGACTAAAGTGGTCCCAAAAGAGATAACAAGCCCCTGGGCATGCATCGCCTTGCAGCTGTCTTGCATCGAACCCCGGCAGGCATTAGTGATTGCCTGGTTGCCAAAATCGACCAAGAGAGTACGAGGGCGGCATACTGGCTCCCAGTCCAAGGTTCCGGCAATTTGACCGAGCTGCATGGTAAATGGTCAAAGTTGCAGCGCAAGCTATTTTGGGGGCTGAAAGGACGGTTCCACGAATGATCTTCCTCCAGGTAGGGCTGAGCCTGTAAGCGCCAGCCTGGTGGTACCAGGGCGAAGCCTCCCAATTCTGGAATAGTATCGTCTCTTTTCAGGTCCCTTGTCTTACTCTGACAAGTCGCCACGCAAGTTTTCTTTTCTTGAATCTCACCCTCGACAGACACTTGGAACCCTGTATTATCTAAGCCTAGTCGACGATGCAGCACCAAACCTTCCCCTTCGGTGACGGTCTCCTGCAAGTGAGAACAGTCACACTTGAACATGTGCCCGGCTAGAAAGTAAACCGTTCCGATCATTCCGCTCCGCCGTTGGACACACTCCTATGTCAAGACTGTAATTCCCGCCGGGCGCGTAAGAGGGACAATCCTCCATCCGCCGTCCCTCTCCCGGCCGGAAGTCACCGAAATGTCTTCTTTTCGATCTAATTCCACATCTACGAGATTGGCAATTGCTAACCCTTTGGGATGCCACACTTTTGTCCACAGAATCACTCTCGTTACTCAGCGTATGCGTGGGCATGTTTCTCGAAGATCTTGGCTGCCCACCCCTCAACGTCATGCTCTACTTAGACAAGTACTCATGGCGCATGGTAGCCCAATTAAGCCAAATGTCGTCTTATCATCTGCGGACTTGGCGAGGCGTGTAGGATCCCGCACAAACTGTGCATCAGTTGGTGCGTGCTTGAATTGGTTCGGCGCCGTTTAGCCTCGAGCCCTGGTCCTGTTCGACCTTTGAGGCTCTGAAGTGACATGTGAAACGATGATTTTTCTCTTTTTTACCTGCCGCATCGTTCCACGATCCCAGAAGGCCCGACAGCAAGGCAACAAGGCAACACCAAAGAGGCTCTGCAATGATGTTGCCAGAACTCCCTAGTTCAGTCGTAAACCGAAGTCTGGTTCCTTCTTCCTCCGCGTGTATCTTGCGTACGTGGCCGAAAGACCATCGGCAGGGTGCTCACCGAACTTTCGGCCATGAGTCACGGGCTTGACAGTTGACGAGTTACCAACAACATTGCATGTCTTGTTCGGCTGCGCCCTTCCGCTGAAGCCCGCTCATCTCGAAGTTTCTCGGCATCTGCATCTGGGTGCGTAAAATAGGATGAGTAAGAAGCTTGACCGCATACGCGCGCGGCGTCACCTGGAAGGAAAAGAGGGTTGGTTGGCGGGGTCTTCCACGGGCAAGTCAGTTTGTAAACGGCGTATTGAGTGACAACCGCCCATACGGATACCTAATCCAGGCTGCCGATGCCACATTCTTTAGCGAGTCCGTAAGGCGGTAATCTCACCAAAATAGATTGGGCAAGCCACAGGCGGGCCCCTGGCACTGCCACCCCGGGCGTTGGACCGATGACACGGGGGTCTTCCAGCATAACCTCACGGCTTCCAAGGCAGCACTAAACCTCAATCATCGGCGGTGTGCGAAATGGAAATGCCCCTTATCATGCCGCTCTATGAAGAACTTGGTTCCGTTCTGCATGCGTTTGCAGAATGCAATCCAGGAGGATGATTACCAGGTAGAGCAGCTGGTAAGACACCACGAATGAGAACGTCGTCCTACCTGTCGGACTGTCAGTTCCATTAGAAAGGATGCCGCCACATAATTCCCTCGACGTCCACCTCAAACGTCAAGAAACCCCTTTCCTGTAACGAGTTTCTTCTTGTCTCTTGGCCTTTACAGCATTTCCTTCTTGAGTCTCTGCGGGTTGCCAATGCTTCTGGGCTGTGTGTCGAGAGTGGTTCCGCTCTTCCTCGCGATCTGACTAACACCTAGCTAAGATTGCGCCTTGACGCCAACCTGCCAAGCTAGCCCCCAAGGACCCCCCTTCATATGAAGTTATTCCGACACTTAGACGGTGCAAGGCAGTCCACAAAGAGACAAGAGCGTCCTTGTGCGACTTTGCAGTGCTACCGGCCTCAGTCAATCTCCCACCGAATCCGTTTCGTCTCGGTGTGAGCTGTTGAGGCGGAGACGGTTCAGCGGCCGGGTTGCAGTTCCAGGCCAATCCTTCAATTCAATACGAGAACTACATGCAATTGCCGTCGACGTTCGTCAAGCCTAGACGCTATGGAGCGTGTCGGTTGGGATTTCCCCGGTCTAACGCGGTTCTGCGGGAGGGAAGAAGGTGCTTACCGGCGGAAAGCCTAATGCCCTTCTCCTCCTCTTCCAAATCGACATGACTGGCTGTCGCGAACCGGTATGCGGCAGATGTTCCCGCAGTTTACGCAGAAAGGCACCGAGCATCATGCTCCAACTCGTCTTATGTCCTCATCTGGATATAGGTCCGGACTGGCGTTATGCAACGTTCGTTTCGATGCACTCGATGTTCAGGGGCAGACACATTTATGTGATCTCTTTCCGTGTCGTGATAGTCTTCTCATCATGAATTCGGCCTCTCTGTCCACACCGGATTGGGAAAGAGATTCCTGCAGGATGCGGTGTTGTCCTTGGCCCGAGCGGTTGCGTTATTCATCCTTGAGGCAGTCGATAACATCCAAGTCAATGTCAAATAGACGTTTGTCCCTGTTGACAAACTTTCCAAAGAGGCCTGCATTGCGAGCAGGTCGGATCACATTGCGGTTTAAGTCCTGCCTGTATCTGCTTCCCTGCTGGTCTCTGTGGATTGGTCTGCAAGATAGGGGAGACCTTGCCAAGCCCATACCCCCTTTTCTTCTGACTTGAGGCATACACTACCTCCGCAGACGGTTGATTCAAACAGGAAATATGATCACTGATCTCGAGTAAGTTGCTTCGTATCCATCCGCAGGCGGCATCATGCCTTGGCATAGCCTGCCTTGGAGCCACTCGCCGACCGTGAGTCAATGAGTTTTATCTCGAAGCCTGGATATGTGCGCATATCACAACTTTTCACAATCGACAAGGGCAACTCGCAGACAACTAATGTAAGTAGTCAGCCCATGGATGCTTGACAAAGATTCCCTTGTCAGGGGCCCTGTTTCGAAACCTTCGAGAAGGATGGGTGGTTTGTCGCCGAGCAGGGAGGTCTCGGCGAGCACTTTTGTCGCACATCATATTGTCGAGTTGTTTTAACAACCTCGTGCGTGAAACTTGGACATCAAGTCGAGTAGACGTCCTGACAATGTCTAGGAAGCTCACAACATTTATATACTTGAGACTCTTACTCCTAATATTAGGCAGTCTGACCAGCCGTGTTTTCGATGGCGACGTCAGACTCTAATTTCAATTCTTACCTGTCGGCGTAACCGTCTCGCGCCGACGGCGGTGCCAGCTTGGACCAACACCAGAGCTACGCCTATGCTGGATAAGCGGCAACGCCTTAAGTAGACCAAGTCTCTTAAACTACGATACATGGTATCTGCAGAGCACGGTACAGACTCATGGGTGACGGCTACTCCGACTGCTTGTTTGGCTTTAGCCTCGGACTCCTACCTAAGATTCCATTTTCGATGCAGGCTGCCCTTGCATCCACGCTTATTCACTCCCTTATGTCGATTTCCCTCACTTGGAAGGCATCGCCTTGGCTTTTGATGGCCAAAGCAATGTTACATATGAGAAATGTGACGACGACTTGGCTCGTGCGAATGACTGGCGGAACATGATTCTTGTCAACGGAATCAGGTAGAGATACTAATGATAGTAGCTTTATTATAACCACCACATTATCATAGACGTTGTTGTGTATCTTTATATTCGAGGTGAACTCAATGACTGATCGTATTCGTAGATTAGCCTGTGAGATCCCACAATGAGGATGCTGAGACCATTCGGATTAGGCAAGCTGACGGATGACAGGAGAAAGGGTGTTCCGTGTTTGCTCATGTAAGCCAACAAGTCCTTTACCAGGCGGCAATAACTGTCAGTCTTACTTAGATAATTGCAAGCCAGCACTGTGTCACGACCTGTGTAGGATGACCTCTGAAAATAGACGCGAAAACAGATTGTGTAGAACACCGCGACGGCTCAAGACAGCCAACAAATAGCGGACGGCCTGCAGAAAGCGATACGGCACCCCTGAGGTTGAAATCCCCTTTGATAGCTTTGAATAGTCTGCTCATGATTACGGTAATGTCGACCACCAGCCTAAGGCGCATTGTGAATATCTGACATAAAGCTTCTGGGCATGATATATCATATCACAATTGCTATTTCAAGTCGATGGAAAGTTTACTGATATAATAGAAAGTCTACGAGTCAGAATTTCAGGAGAAAAAAGAACCCCTCTGGGCGGTTGGGTTCTTTTACGCTGGGATTGTACGAAAAGATACGGACAAATATATCATATTATACTTTTTGCTTCAAAATCTTGCCAATTTTCAGCCATGACTGTTATATTGAATTTGTCTAGCCTTTTGATTCTTTTTCTATTGAAGGCTACGATCACGGGTTTCCCATGATAGCCTCCAATATCTGTGAGAATATCAATTACCCGACCTCCTTTCGTCATTCACTTGTTTCGCAGCATAAGCCATGTGCTCTGGTCTTCATGTAACACCCTACCACACATCACGTGCAAGCTCTGTGCCTCGAGTTTTGAACACTATCGAGTTGTTTTCGGTCTGATTTGGTGACGAAAATAGCCCATATGCGTATCGTGACACGGCGGTGGTGTTGAGGAGCGTGGTCTAATTGCATGCTTGAAATCACCGGTTCCCCTTGAGTATTTTTAGATGACAAGTGGCGGACATCTCGACATATTGCATCCATCAATCCTCAGCAGCTCCGTCGGAATAGTATTCGAAGCTTTGCGGTACCTCTGCTTCTCCGTCACCCTCGTCGGCGTCCCGTGTCTCGGGGATTTTCTCCGCCGCTGGCACCGCCACGACGTTTCCGCTCGGCGCAACCATCTCCTGAGACTCAGTCCGCCGGCCCTTCAATACTGTTGTCATCCACTGCGCCCACTCCCACGGCCGTTCTCTCCCACCAGGGAGGCTGTTGAAGTATTCCCAGCCCATAACTCCGCCGAAACGAGCGTGCCGCCCGAGCAGCAGAGGAATTACGTTCGCCAGCGCTTCCCATGGTGTCCATCCGTTGCCATTCTCGGGGCTCGTAAGCAGACCCACCACGACTTTCTCCGGCTTCCAGCCCTTGTATATGATCATCTCGTACATGACAGGGTTAGAGCAGTCCCCCCAGCCGCAATAGAATTGCGCGTTGTACCAAGCAATGTCTTTGCCCCGCATGACTTCCAATGCCTCGTAATCGAACCCAGACATGTTTTTCCGAGAATCCAGCAGCGCAGCAGCCACAGGGGCCATGGTGATGAGAAAATCGGGACCGAAGTCCGCGCGAATCCGGTCGATAAGCCGAATTATCCCTCCTAAGCTCATCTCTTCTTCCACGTCCAAATCGATTCCGTCCAGAGCTCGTTCTCGTATTAGGTCCCGCATAGGGAGATAGTACCTCTCGAATTTGGCGTCGTCTGAATCTAGTCTCTCATAGGAGCCTCTGGCTGCACCACCTAGCATGAGAAGGACTTTAACACCACTTGCTTGAAGCACTCTCATCTCGGCCCAGAGAGTAGTGAAGCGGGGGTCTTTAGGGTGGTGGTCATTCAATGTCATCGCTGCTGGATCCTCATTCAGGTGCAGAGCAGCCAAGATGACATGCGTGATGCCCACGTGAGGCTGTGTAAGCAGGGGCAGAACTGATATTGGCTTGCCATCTTTGTCATGATGAGTCTGGTAATATGTGATGATGCGGGGAAGCGGCGGATGTGGAAGAGGGGGCATATTTGCTTGCGGGAGCCCGTAGGCTGGCGTTTGATGGATGGATCTGTGCCTTTCTGAGAATTTCCTGGAACGCCGTTGTCTGTGGGGTTAACCTTTCTTGCCACATAAGTGTTTGTATGGTTGAGGATCAACATAAGGTGAGGCTCTGTAACGGAACGGGGCGACGTGTGCATTAGCGGAGTGTGCTAATACAGACGACGTGACTGACAAGCTAGGTAAATTAGACACTAACAGTGAAGGGCGGCACATCGCTTCTACTCTAAGCTTAAATCACAAAAAAAGTTGTCATCCTTCTGGAACAGCACAGTTTCGGGCTAACTATATTTTTCTTGTTTCCGTTACGGAGTATCAAAAATATCCATTATGAATGACCTAATTATACAGACACCATCGAAATTATACTGCCGCGCTGCGGCTTTGGACTTTGTCCATCATTCCCCTTCCTGCTGCTTCTGGATCCCCGCTTCTTCTTCACAGGCGACCCCCTTTCTGGAGAGCTAAGTAGAAACCCGTCCTTGTCGTACAAGCCCAGGCTATCCTCGCTCCTGCGACCGGTGCTTCCGCGACCAGCACTATCTTGCTTTTCTTCGGCCATTCGTCGGGGCAGTGACGATGCCACTACTACACTTCCATCCTCAATGTCCTTAAGGGTAATGATCTGTTTGGTGGGTGTACGATATACGTCGGTGTTGATAGTCAACCTTGGTCGTGTGTCATTGCTCTCCTCTTCCTCCTCCTCTCTGATGAAGCTATCACTGTCTTCCTCTATATCAATGACGGGTATCGCATCCTCAATGTGCTCTTCCATTGCAACGCCTTCATCCTCATGCTTGCTGCTTACCACGCTACTGCGGGGAGGAGTGTTGAGGGAGAGGTAATGTTTCGATCCGGACTTCTTCTTCTTGTGGGAAACGAAGCCTCGCTCAAGTGAGGGCAGCGCCGGACTTTCGTTGGAATTAGTACTGTAGGCACTCGTTGCCGTGCTATATGAGCTGATCTGGCTGTTCATGCGCCGTAGATCGGCTACCAGATTCCCAACTTGCAGCATATCCCCTGCTCCAGATCGGTCAGGAGAGCGATTGATAGTGTTGTGACGACTCAATACGGTGCCAGTGCGACTCATGACGATGTGGCTCTGGAATGGGTCTATGGGACTCTCATCCACGGTCGAAGGAGTTGACTTGGATGGACTATCGCTGTCCATCCGGACGATAGTGCCGTTGCGGCTGAGGTTGTTCCAGCGGGCGCCTTCTGATGCGCTCTTCTTCATCGATACTGCTCTGCTTGGCCCAATGGACTTGTGTGGCGAGATGCTGTTCCTGCTTCTGCGGGAAACCCGGCCACTAGTGGTCCCATCCTGAAGCCTTCTCTCTGTCAACTTCAGGATTTCGGACAATGTCGAATCAGTCGACGAGTCTCTAGTTCTCTTAGGCCGGCGGGTGGGAGAAATATTAATTGGTGATTGCCTCTGAGGATCGCCATATGATGGGGATCTTGTCGGAGACGACCTTGTTGGAGATGAGGTGGGCGAAATATAAACAACGGGCTGAGACTGGTTGGCTAGATGTGCTTGGACAGGAGGCTCAGGCAACTGGCGAGGGGGTGGAAGATAGGGTATCTGTGACATAACAAGGTACTGTTGCTGTTGCGGCTCCGGCCGGTGTTGCATTTGAGGTTGAGGTTGTCGCTGAGGAGCCAACTGCAATGGCATTGGCATTGGTGGTGGCGGCGGTGGTGGAGGAGGGGGAGCTTGGTGCTGGTGATATTCGTGCTCCTGAAGCTCCTCGTCGTGGTTGGTGAACTGTTGTAGTCTTGGAAGCGTTGGTGATAAGTTCCTCAGAGGCCACGACTGAGAGAGCGATAGTCGCCATGATTGTCTGACGACCCTGGGCCCATGGATCGCATCTTCGTCAATCCATTGGTTTGAGGTCTTTCTTTGATGACTGCCATGCTCGGACGGCGGCCTGCTGAAGGTCTTCTGAGATGTGCGCCGAGTGAAGATTGATGCTAGCGAGGTCTTGCGAGCAGGCACCATAAACTCTTGCACCACGGTGACCTCTGAAGGCCGGCTACGGCTCTTGCGCAGCTTCCTTGGATATCCACCGGTCGTCATGGTATCGCCATCGTCGATGACGGTGTCGCCGCAGTTGATATCCAGAGCTGCATCGCGGCGCATGGCCCTGCGGCGGCGAGCCAGGGATATCCATAAGAAAGCCAGACAGGCAAATAACACAGCCGTACCGCCCAGAACGATTGCGATCAAGGCTCCCAACGTGAGTTTGCTCGAGCCTACCAGATCTCTCTGGGTATCTGAGCTGAACGGATCCTTGGAGTCTTCCGCCATCTCGATGACTTCTTTCTCCTTCACATGGGACCAGGACAGACTTCCAGTCCAACACAACCTAGGATTAAGAATTAGGTTAGGCACAAATTAGAACAGTTCAAAAACTGAACCGTACAAAATATGGCCGGACTCTAGTATTTCTTGTGGTCTATGTTTAGTGCCTTGACTACTGGAATGACTGGAATGTGTAGCTATAGACAACCACATGCCAACGTGAGGCCTGCGCCAGCCCCGAGACACTGCGCCCATGGCAGCGAGTTTAATTGAAAAGAGAGACTTATATGATTCAGTTAAACGAGGACCCTTAATGTGGCGTATCGGCGCATCTGGCTTTTTTGAAGCCATCCCTGAAGACGCCAACAACCGCATCTAGGCAGGACATTTTGAGGGTATCACGACACAACAAGGGAGACGAGAGAAGATAGTTATTGGCAGTCAAATGTAAATGCATTCATTCCCTTATCTGATTGTATGAACGATAGCAAAGAAGCAAATATCAACTTCGTGCCATATCATGCGAGCGACCTATACACACCAGGTCGGATCGCGACCTCAAATGCCTCTCCGTGTCGCAGAAACGCCATCAACACCTTGTTCACTTTGTTCAAGGTACCAGGAGCGGGCTTACACTCAATGCAAACCCCCTCAGTTGAAGCCGTTTTCGTTTGAAAACCATCCCCATGTGCGACACCTTCAATGCATGCAACGCGAACAGGGCCCAGACCAAGAAGTTTCATCGTCGAAGGATGCGGTATCGTCAAATCATCATCGCGCGAAATTCACCATATTTGCAGAAAACAGTTGTGCTGCTGAATGCCAGAATTGAAATGCTGAGAATGTGCACCGCTCACCAGGGCCGTCCGTGAAGATGCCTGTGACGATGAAGATGACCACGGCTATCGCGCCGTTTCTTAACAGCAGCGGACACGGTCACGGTCGTGGTGATATCCTCGTACTCGGTGACATAGACCTCATCCTGGTAGTAGAGAATCTCAGTTACCATGTTGCCATCAGTCACATAGCCCGTGCTGATGGGGATCCGGGTGTCCGTGTCAGCAGGAGCAGGCGCCGGTGTGGTCTCAGGAGGCGAAGGCGCCGGGGTAGTGGGAGCCGGAGTAGGTGTTGCATCGGCAGCTGGCACAGCCTCCACATGTACCACATCATCTGTCGGTGAAGACACTCCCACGGCCGCGGGTCCCGAGGTCTGGGTTGATGCAAAGAAGATCTGTCCCGGGATGTAGCTACCGTTGACGGCAGCAGTCTCGCCAGCAGCGTATGTGAGCGTCGGCACAACAACTGTCGCTGGTGTGGTCGGGTTCATAACCGTTGCAGGAGCCGGGCCCCAGTTGTCGGGAACGTTACCAGGCAGGCTGGTGAGGGAAGTGAAAGACACTTCCAACTTCAAGTTACCTGGCACCGCGATGGAGCACTGGCGCTGAGTGTTCTCATCCTGGATAGTGAAAATGGGGCAATCTTCGATTCTACCGGACTCGTTGGTGCAAGTATCGACAGCCTCTTGAAGAAAAGCCTCATCCCAACCCATGATGAAATCACCGTGGTACCCGAAGCCAAGCGGGTCACCATTGGCGAAAGTGAAATAGCCCGCCTGGTCCTTGAAGGCATAGGTATCCCAGATCACTTCGTAGAACAAGCCAGGTAGGCGAGTCGGGAAGCCGCTAGGGCAGTTGCCCTGAATAACCAAGTCCGGGTAGGCCACATGTGACTTGTGATCCGAAGAGTCAGTGTCCTTGCCATTCCAGCAGGATGGGAACATGAGCTCGGTTCGAATACCATCCGGGCAGTTCGCGTCTAGGTAACCCTTGTCAGGCAAGAAGTGGCGGTACAATGAACCCTCAGGGGTTTTCGAGTAATCCAAGCAGTTGAAGCCGAGAGCCCGCTGCGACAAGGTTCCTTGGTCAGTCTGGCCCAGAGATGCCCAAAGTGATTTCTCCGGGTCAGGAGTTGCATAGTTGCCATCACCAGCGGTATAGTTTCGACGAGAGCTGGTTCCAGCGATCATGCGAAAGTCCTTAGGGAAGCCTGTGATGCTATCGCCAGCGGGGTCCTTGTTGAGAAAGTAGTATCTGGCATGTTGTTAGCTTCTTCACCAGAGCATCCACAGAAAGGCACACATACGCCAAGATACCACCGACTTGGTTCACAATGCTGTATTCGCCAGTGGCATTGTCGTGGAAGAATAGGGGCGGGACCCAGTAGGCAGACTTGTCCTGCGTAACGCCACAAGAGGTGCAGTCGGCGCCGACTAATTCTTCATAGGTGACGGCCTCATTGAAACCGCTGGAACCGTGAATGGCGTGAAGATGCTGCGCTGGGAGAGACTTATCCACGAGTGGGTCAATTCTGGCTAGACCAGAACGGCCACGGCACTCCATGCGCCAGAAGGCACTGACCTCCACGCCCAGGAGGGCGGTAATGAGAATGGTAAGCGTCTGCTTGGAGTTCATATTGAAAGCAGCGGAGGGGTGATGAGATGCGTTCGAGAGAGGTTGCAGGAAGCTCAAGCACAAGAGGTACTAGGATCGAGTTGATGACAAACTATCAACCACTTTCTCCTGGAGGAATAGCAGGTGCTTTGATGAGGCGGAGGGTGGTGGGGGTGAGGTGTAGGAGGAGGAGTACGTAGGTGGTGGTGTGTAGTAAACCGGGGTTAGACAACGGTGAACGTTGATGTGATACAACTCACGAAGTTTGGACGGAAGTGCCCTCAGAACCAGCCACACGGACAAACTTTGGGAGGGAGGATGTTTCGGAGGTGAGGTATACAAGAGGTAGAGTTTGAGAAGTGAGATTCCCTATTTGGGTAATCCAAGCTCAGGTACAAAGATGCCTTGGAGAAAGGTCGATTTGAGGGCAGGGTGAGAGGCCCACCAAAACGATGGTTTGTAGGATATCTCGCCGGGTCCTTGAACTTTACAAGAGGATCGCGGATGAGAATCAATCAAATACAAATGGGTATTGTTTTGGGTAGGGGAAGTTTGGTTGCTGGGTGGGCAGGTAGAAGCAGACTAGAAGCGAAGCCAACCCAGAGGTAATTTGGATGGTGATGCTCCTGTCGATTGCGATAACCAGGAGACCCACAAGGGTAGCTGCTCTGGTATGTGGAATGACGATTTGGCGTCGGGTTGACAGGTTGTTTACTTGAGGAATGAGCCAAGTGAAGCCTCCCAGTATGTCCAAATGGGCTGCTTCTCCTCCGAATCTCAGCCACAACGTCAGCCGTAAATCGTAGGGGACCTGTCTCAACGGCTCTGGCGTCAAAGAATTTCAAGCCCCAGACTTTAGAGTGGTGGCAGATGATCTAAGTCACCTGCTTCAAAATGCGATATTTCGTGGTTGTGGTGTCTAGACAATTCTGAGGTTAATTTGCCTCGAACAAGTCTTCTTGTCGGTCTCCACCCCGCGAGAAGTTGATACCGCAAAATCGGTCAGATTCCGTCCCCCCTTGGCAAATGTGTCGTTTGCTTATCGAGCGTCGTCAAGATTGGCGTTAAGCTTGCGAACCACGTGCGGTAGATGCGTGCCACTCTATACGACTTCTAGACGACAAGAGGCTAGACCGGGGGCAGTCTACCACGATCGATATGGTTCCAGAGTCGGTTCGATAATCGAATGTTAAGTGAATCTCGCGGCGAGTCCAGACCGTCGTCGCAAATGGGCGCTTCCAAAGCACCGGGCCAACAACACTTCTGTCTTTCTTCTCAAGGAGTTCTGGCCCCTGTTGAATAAAAGAGTCGAAAACCAATGTCCAGCTCAGGTTGATAAGCCAAGACCGGCAGTTAAGACCTGGACAAGCCGAGATCTCTGAAGTTCTCCAGAAACGAATGCGATCAACACAGATGAGAATGAATGATCAATGTGTCAAAAAAATGGTTGCGTTCACGAAAAGGAGTGTGAATGTCGAAGGGAAACTGGGAGACTGGAACCTGGAGGTAACGAAAGTCGCAAGAGTTCACCAAAGGTCAAGTCAGGCCAGATCCAGGAGACCACGACGACGAACAGAGAAAATGAATGTGGGAAGTGACGAAGCGAACACCGCGGAGGCGCGTTGAGTGAATCTCGCCAAGGGAGGGAGAACGAACGAAACACGTCAAAGGATAGCGAAGGAGAGACATGGGCTGAAGATATTCATTCCATTGCAGACTCACTCACACTTGGGGGAGGGGGGTGGCCGGGGACCCGAGCGGAGCGGAGGCACGCTGCCAAGCGATCACTTTACCAGGCCAGATCCCCATGCTGTACTCACCTGGACTTCTGTGCAACTCATACAGGGGCAAGGGAGCACCTTGTCAGCCACAGCCAACGGGGAAAGCTGGTGTACACGAGGTAGATTAAGGGTGCAGTCCAAGGCTCACTAGAGCCGTTTGGAAAAGGTGGGAGGTGGCACAGAAACTGGGTTGCCAGACCGGGGATCTGTTGGCTGTGCGCATCTTAGTGGGCGATCATGTCCTGCAGGTACAGATAGAGTACAGGTACAGCAACTCCTCGGCCCTCATCTACCTCGTCGGGACACGCCTACCGGCAACGATCGCAGACGACTTGTCGCCTTTTTCCATCCGAAAATCTGCACCTCTCTCGGGCCCTGGCAGACACACTCGTCATCCTCAGCCGTCGCAGCGGTGTGTTATGGAGAAGGAGCTGGGGGCACAGAGGCTTGGGCACGCACGTTGCCGCCCTCATTGGAGCAATTGCCGGAGGGCGAATAGGGATAAGCAGAATCTACAGGGGAGATCTGCAGAACGGCAGACGCTATTTGGAAGCACAAAGAGGATATCCCATACCAGTTTATGAATTCCAAAAGCCTGCACCGCCGCTTGGGGGCCCGTCAGTGCAGTCCTTCGGCAACGCAATGGACAATAGGCAAGAGAGGCTATTAAGGGCACATGCCGTTACTCGGCACGACGCTCGCATTCCAGTCGCGCAGAGAACGCCACAGACACGGCGAGAGCTCCAATTCACCCGCCGCGCTGAAGGATGCGGAACTCCTTGACACGCCGCCAGTGAAGTGCCCAGGATGGGGGGTCTCCTGATCACGACGAGAAGAAATGGTGCTCCCTTCCTCATCACCCTCACCCTCTGTGGCCGGCCAGTTGTCCTTCGTGGCACCATTAGCGTCACACATCGTGGCTTGCACGTTCGTTCTGGCCCGATGAGTGCAGACAGACATGCGCGGCAAGCAGAACGTGTCTCTTATGCCTGTCATACAAACCGGTCGTGCTATCTTGGTCGATTGGCTGCGAAAAGACGCCAGCTGACAAGCTGTCTGGCCGTGAATCTGCGTTTGCTGCCAAAGATTTTGACAAAGGGGAAAGACCACAAAAGCTGCAAGCCCAATTAAAGCCAGGGGCGGCTGTTAAGCTGCAAGGCACGCCAGGGATAGCGCAGGGGCTCGATCCCCAATGGAAGGTCTTGAAACGTGTTTCAGGCACTTCATCTGGCCAATCACCTTACACAATCGCCCCCTTTACCCTCGACCAACATGCATGGCCTGCGCCTAACCCCCAGCTATTCTTGTGCCCCTCCAACACCCTTAGGAATGAATGGCTGGAGCGCCCGAACCGAAGGGTTAAATCCCACGCTTCTAAAAGTGTGCTTGACGGTACAGCGTGGCTTGTGCCACAGTCTCACCTCGTCAGAGCACTCGCCTCCCTATTCTGGGCAACAAGTGATGCTATTCTCGAGAGCAGCATAACGAGCGAGATTGTATGAAGCTTACCGGTTGAAATTGTTGTCGGCTACTGTCTATATGAGCACTACTCATTTAGTTTGTCAATTATCGATGTTGCTGGGCAGCGAAATGTTGAGCAGGTGTCAATAACATTCCTTCTCAGCTGCGTCGAGTCAGGGACAGACTCCTGACTCCTGACTCCTGTGTGATGGGGCCCCAAAAGCAAACAATTCGGCGGCTGGACGGGATGTGAAATTCCTGTTCAACGAAAAGATCATCGCCGTTTGCTGAACGACTTATCTGCTGCATGGAGGAGACCTTCGTCACCACCTGCACTTTTTGAGTGTGATGACGTTGAAGAGACAATCGAGCTGAGAGCTGTGTAAACTGCCCGAAATGACAGAAGTAGTGGCTGGTTCGGGAACAACCGTTTGTCATTACGTATTCAATGTGGAGGAGACCGCCCCTATGGGATAGGCAAGGGGAGATGAGCTTCTCCTGTTTGATCATCGAACAAGCTTCCTTCAGAATCCGACCACAGGAATGATGAGTGTTAGAGGGAACTTATGGTAAACCAACATGTCAAGTCCTTACACACTAATAGGCCATTTGTACAGGTATTTATGATCAGGCCTTGAAGCTAGATGAACTTTTCGAAATAAGTCTATTTCAGCGTTAATTTCCAGCATTACATACAGATTTTGTCGGACAGGTCATGAACTATTCTCTGCACCACGGGAACCACTTAGACTACTGTACAAAACATCCTGCATAGTTATCTGTCAAGTGAACCACGCGGGTTATTGAATATGAACTTGTTTACAGAGTTTTGTTTTTACAAGATCGGGGGAAGAAATCTATACAGTTAGACATGATCCTGAGCGTCTTCACTTGAGGCCTGTAATTTCAAATAATGGTTCAAATAATGGATCATTGAACAGTGACAGGCTCGTTCACCGAGACACTTCTTCCTGAAAGAGATCAGTAGCCGGGTCTGTGTTTAGCAGCTAAGCACGTGGAGAGGCGACGCCACATATGCCACTTCAGCCACAGAATCTTAAGCCACATGTTACGACAACGTGCTTGGGGAAGCTATCGACTAGGAAAGGAGTATTAATCTGTTATGCAATACTGAGCAACCCTGGATATGTGGTAGTGGATGAACTCTGGATTCGAGAATTGATGGCACTGTATTTTCTTTCAAAAAGATAAAGATTTCTGCTTCTCGTCATCTGCAACGATGGACGACCTTTCCGGGTTGGACTGGTCGTCTACCAGCAAAACATCGAAACCGCCGCCGATGAACTCTTCGAGTGCCTTCTCCTACCCTTCGCTCCGGCCGACACCGTCACCCCTCACCTCGGGGCGTAACACGCCCTTGTCCTCTCAAGCCTCAGGCAACATTGGCTCCAAGCCGCCGCCAGCCAAACCGTCCCAAGATGCCTTCAGCAACCTTATGAACATTGGCTCTCACAAGAACACTGCAAACCTGAGCTTGCGAGAACGTCAAGAACAGCTCGAGGCCGAAAAGAGGAGGAAAGAAGAAGAAAAGCGCAAACAGGCGCAAGCAAATTTTGGCGATGGGCAGTTCTGGGACACTCTGGGCCAGCGATCAGGGACGGGTTCGAGGACAGCGTCCCCCGCTATCCCTCCTCCGGTTTCCACGCCTAATGCACAGAATGCTAAGCCGGGATCCGATGACGACCTATTCGCTGCGTTCAATGCCGACACCAAGGTAGACAACGCGAGTCACTACCCCCCGCCGCAGCTTGCCTCTGGGAAGTCTACGCCAGCGCTGAATCTCAATGATCCAAGCGCCTGGACAAAACCTTCTGCTCCTAACGGCGGAGGCCTTGGTGACGACGACGATGACCCATTTGGTCTCAACCAGATGAAGCCTACTAGCAGTCGCCCAGCTCCACAAACCTCAGAGGGTGACGAGGAGGACGATGACCTCCTGGGCGACCTAGGAAAGCCAGTCGACCAGATCAAGCGGAAGCAGCAACCGCCACAGCGGCGGCCGCAAGAACCAGAGCCAGGAAAGCCCATCGAAGGATCAGATTCGGATTCAGCCGACGAGGATGCTGTCCCAGCTGGGAGTCAGGACCCCTTTGACAAAGCGGTAGCACAGCTTGTGGATTATGGATTCACGCCAGAGAACGCCAGACGGGGTCTAACAGAAAGCGGCGCCGGCTTGAATGTACAGGCTGCAGTGAACTGGTTACTTGATGATGCACACCGGCAGTCGAAAGAGAAGGCAAAGGGGGGCAGGGGCGCGAGCAGAGAAGCTTCAACCCGGACCGAGGTTCCATCTGAAAGAGATAGGAACGCCAGCCCGGCCTGGATGAGTGAAGGGCCTCCGAACAGGCGGGATAACGGTTCACCTGCTAGCGGAGAGCCTGACTTTGCAAAGACAGCGGCGGCTGTGGGGACAAGTTTTCTCAAGACCGCGAATTCACTGTGGAAAACTGGGCAGAAAAGGATGCAAAAGGCGGTCGCTGAGTTTCAACAGCCAGAAGGTGATCCTAGCCAGCCGAAATGGATGAGGTCGATACAGCAAGAGAGAACACCAGGCGAAGGAGAAAAACGCCACATTGATGTAACAGATGAGGCCATGGCGCTTGAGGCAAACTCTCGCCCCGTCAGAAGTCATCTCGCTCCGCAGTCTCGTAGTGAGCAAAGGGCGGCTACGCGTGACCAGTCTCCAGCCCTGTCAACAGGATCATCTACTCGGAGCAGTTCCGCCCCTAGATGGCAGCAACAACAGCCACAACCCTCACTATTAGACCCTAGAGTTCGACTGAGTAAACTCTCGGCTGAAGAGCCCCAGGCCTATGTCAGTCCGGCTCGAAGGAAGAAACCTGCTGCACAGCCACCGGTCGATTCAAGGCCTCAGCCCTCAGAAGAACCTGATCTTCTGTTCAACTCTCAAGCTCCCTCTAAGTCTACTAATCCACAAAGACAGTTCCAACCATCGCCGGCTTCAAACAAGGTAGCCTCGCACCCACCGCCTCCCAGAAAGACTCCAACACCCCGCCCAGTTCGTCAAATACCATCAATCCAGCCCGCGGCTCTGCAGACTTCGACTCGCCACCGGTTGGATGGTACAGCACATTTCAAACGTGGAGATTATGCAGCAGCGCACAGCTCCTATTCTTCATCCCTCGCGGCTATACCTCGCGAGCATCCCTTGGCGATTCTTCTGCTCTGCAATAGAGCCTTGACAGCTCTCAAGACTGGTGAGCCGCGCCAAGCTGTCGAGGATGCAGACGCGGCGATCACGCTTATTGGGCCTGGCAAGGGCGAGGGCGAACACGTTCAGCTGCAAGATGAGAGCGGCGAGAAGCGAGATATGAAGGATCTCTTTGGGAAAGCGTTGACCCGAAAAGCCGAGGCATTGGAGCAGATGGAGAAGTGGGCAGATGCTGGCGCCGTCTGGACAATTTGCATTGAGAGTGGTGTTGGCGGTCCTACAGCTCTCGCAGGCCGTCAGCGATGTCAAAAGGCACTTGCTCCAAAGCCTGCCTCTAAACCGCCGACGCCGGCTGCCAGATCAAGGACAACTACACCGACTGCTCGGCCCGCTACAAGACGTACAGCTCCGTCGCTTCTTCAGAAGGACTCTGAAGCTGTCGAGAGGCTCCGTGCTGCGAATCAAGCGGCTGCAAAGGCAGACGATGAGAAGTTTGCGCTGGTCGACAAGGTTGATGCCCGCATTGCTGCATGGCGCGATGGCAAGAGGGATAATCTTCGAGCCCTGTTGGGCAGCCTGGACCAGGTCTTGTGGGAGAACAGCGGATGGAAGAAAGTCGGGTTACATGAACTTGTGATGGCCAACAAAGTGAAGATCGTCTACATGAAGGCCATCAGCAAGACACACCCAGATAAGGTAAGCTTGTCACTTAAACCGAGAAGACGCAGACTCTTTTGCTAACTGTTTCACTCAGCTTCCACAAGACGCAAACACAGAGATCCGAATGATTGCAGGGACTGTATTTGCGACATTGAATGAGAGCTGGGATAAGTTTAAAGCTGAGAACGGTCTGTAGCCTGGCCATTCGGTCTATGAAGTCACGAAGAATGAGCGTAGAAGAAGCATGTAGACACAATGAATACCCAACCCATAGAGAAGCGTTGCTAAAGTGTATTACCTAAAACTCCACGCTATGCATATGTGAGCGATCACGAATCTCGTCTGCTCTGATGTACCTATTGAACCTGCAGTTGGAGCATCATATGTTGCTCGCCAGAATGGACTTCATATTTCGGGATTCTAGAGTCCCAACATATGCCTGACGCCATCTCGGACCTTCTGCTCGTACTCGCCCCTCCGCTCGCGCCACATCTTCGCCGCTTCGACATTCGCAGGACTTTCGTCGTTCGGCTCCGCAAGCATACTCATCACCGAGATCAAGATCTTCTCCACTGACTGAATCGGCGACCAACGCTCGGATGCGTGCTCGTAGTGGTTCGGGTCGTCGCCGGGTGGATGTAGAATAGAGATGCAGACCAGGCCACTGGGGTACACTGCATGTGAACGTCAGTCGAGCTGTTGCTTTTGGATGCCTGGATGTGTGAACATACCATTGGGATGCCAAATCTCCCCCAGAAACTTCATTGTTGGTGGAGCGAGCGGGTAGTCTTTGGGGAAGCGTAACTCGGCAGGGAAAACGCCGCCCTCGAACGGGGTGCCCTCGGGGCCCTGGATCAGCGCCTCCCAGTGTAGCAGATCATCTTCGGAGACGGGACCGGCGGTGATGCCCTCAGGCGGATTGTTCGTCAACGCCCGATACTCCTGGAGGAGCCGGCGGTGTGCAGTCGACTGCGACATTTCGGAGGATCTAGAGCTTGCAGGCCAGAGTCTTCAAAGTCTCAAGTATCGGATTCACGAGAAAGGGTATACGAGTGTTCAGTAGACGTAGGTATGGTGGGTTGGTTCCGGGAGCGGATGTATCCGGAATAGCGTGGGGCAGACTGAGCGATGTAGTTAGGTAGTGACGTCCCAGGGCTCACCCACTAAAGCTGCCGGCTCTTTGCCGGCAAAACCAAGCTCTGAATTACAGCTCTCTTAGCGACACTCAAAGCTTCCTGTGATATCCTGCTCAGGTCCTCCTCATAGACTCAACGGCAGCCATGTCACCACGACTCACTTTGCGGCCAGCTGCCGGCCGCACCAAGGCATTTGCGAGTCTCATATCGAATCCTCAACCACAACTATGCCTCTTCTGTTCGCTATGTTCGCGACCGACTAGCGCGACACCAAAGACCAGGCGCAGAAATCTCGTGTCGCGAAGACTCGAATCTACTTCGGCTCTGGCACATACAAATCCCCGCCGAGATCTTGAAGACGCCCTGAAAGACCTGCAAAAGCATGCCGCAAATTATGTGAATCTGTCAAGAATTCAATTGGCCCTCAGCGGCTTGAAGCAGGAGGCAGGAAACGAGTCAATACGCATCGCGATATTAGGCTTGACGAACGGCGCAGATTCGGGCCGTATAGCAAAGGAAGTGCTCAGGCTGCTGTTAGCAGACCCGTTGAAGCCCGAGCAGGACTGGGAGCAGCAATTGGGCAATCATGACGCCGGTCAGCCTCTGATTATTAGGGTTGGCCCAGAGCAAATCCGTGATGGAGACGGATCAGTGGCATTCGCGAAAGACAGCAGCCTCCTGCGCGAAATCCGCATCTCGTCGCCAACTCTCAATGGACACAACCTTGAGATTTTGGTCACTGAGTCCAATCCGCTTGCAGACGCAGACAACGATGCAGCATTTCAGGCCTTCGAGGAAGCCGTTCTCGTGCCTACGGTAGACATTCCCACCTCGAGTACGGGAAGATACGCCCCGATCACGACTCCGATCCACAAAGCTTTAATTGTTACTGAAGGCATAATGGGAGCGGCCTCCATTGTAACAATGCCACTATTACAGTACCGAGACACGATAGCTGCGGCTGTCAACCTGCCAGGCTTTCCCTCTGAAGACGCAGCTGGCTACCCTTTTACACAGGTCGACATTAAGACTGCTAGCAAAGGGCTTGCTGCTTTCCGCGAAAGCCTGAGCAATGCTTTCACTTATGAGCAATTGTGGTTCCAGAGTAACGTGCCGACGCTTCTGGAGTGGCTTAAAACCGGCACGTCTCCAACCAGTGATGGTGCCACTAAGGGGCCGGTTAAGGCCCTCGTTGCGTCAATCTTGCAGAATGCTCTTGCATCAATCCAAGAATCAGAGGCGCATCGGTTATCCTCTGTTCTATCTGCAACTTCTGCATCTGACCTTACAGCCTTGAATCAGGGCCTAGCAGATTGGGCCGAATCTGCACATGCTGAGCTTCAAGATCAGCTGGATCTGGCATTCACAAGCCGCCGTTGGCGGAAACTAAACTGGTGGAAGCTATTTTGGCGTGTTGATGACGTTGCGCTGCTTTCTTCAGAGATGCTCAGCCAGCGCTTTCTCCCTCTTGCGGAACGCAACATCATATATCTCGCCGGCCGTCTTGAAGAAGCTGGCTTGTTCGCAGATTCAGGCAAACCATCTTATTCTGCACCTATTCTGCAAGCGCCTGATGCTTCAACAGCCGAAGAGTCTCTCAGTCTCGAACCGCCAAAATCCGCCGTAGTGGAAGCTGAATCAAAGTGGCCGACACATATCGGCTTTACGCGGGCTTACCTCCTGGACAAAACAATTCCAGCCCTCCAGGCTTTGGCTCAAAAGCTCATGATCCAATCGCTCAGCACTTCTGCATTGTCTACGGCTCTAGCAGCCCTTGCCTACTTGTCTGCTTTCAGTCCCTTTGAAGCCGGTGCGGTAGCTGCGCTGGGTATTGTCTGGAGTCTTCGACGGCTGCAGACAAAATGGGAAACAGCGCGGGAGTATTGGCAGGGAGAAGTACAAGAAGAAGGCCGCAAGGCCGTGAGAGCCGTCGAAGTTAGCGTTGCCGAGGTTCTTGACAGATCTACAAAGGGTGCTCTTAAGGGACCTGAAGGCGTGACGGAACTGAGAAAGGCAAGAGAGCTTGTTCAAAAAGCCGAGGAAGCGCTATCGAAGCTCAAGTAATCACAGATCCACTCGGAGGATAATATTTGTACATTTCCTGTAACGTATACCAGGGAAACCACTGCTCTCCCATTGTAAATATTTATCACTTCAAGGTGCGCAAATGGTTAGCAATCGTTTGCTATTGGTTCTTCCGAGTATGACCATACGTACTCTATTTTAGAGCCGCGCTCGATTCTTGCTCAAGCGGCATGTCTGCCTGGCCTCAAAATCGGGTAGCATCTATATCGATGTGCCGCCTGCCAATATCATGCTATATCCGCCATCATTTCCCGTGGCTTTTGATCCGAACGCCAAACACAATTGCCATGTCGCCTGTCGTCTGTCACGCTTAGAACAGAAATCATATCTCCTATCTGCCTCCCCGTCCACCAGCCCTTGCCCTGCTAACGGTCGCCCTGCCTCTTGCCAAACCCACACCACGACCACGGACGTTGCGGCTTCGGAACATGGGCGCATTCCTATTCATCTCGTCAGCAAAGTCGCCCGCGTACCCAAGCAGTCGCCCTTCGATTTGCGACACCGTAAACACCTACCTCAACATGTCTGGGACAATGAAGAACCGAACGTGACTGCCTCGAATGTAGACCTGCTCCAGATGGCTGACTCTTCCATCGCGCGCCGTCACCGTAATGTCCTTGAGCTGCACGTTCATGTTGTCTTCGGCTATTCAATCAATTAGCCCAAGCAGAAATATAGGAATAAACTGTCTCACGCACCTTCGATGAGCTTGCCGCGGTAGGTCTGGCCAGAGGTGATCTCCAGGGTCACAATGTGGCCCTACAAACAATGTTAGTACACGATAGAGCGCCCCAAAGTTCCGATAGATCCAATGCTCACCTGAGCCTCGTTCAGCAGCTTGATCGGGATGCCAATTGTGGACGTCATGGTGGAGTCTGGCTGCGGAGGAAGCTGGAGTGTAGGTCGACTGTTGAGCTTCTTCGCAAGGCCCTCGTCGCGTAGTGGGAAGGTTGGTACCACCCAAATTTCTCGAACGGTCCGTCAATTCTCCGACAGCTGGTGGCCGGCCCCACTGCCGGCACTCTGCTCCGTCACGCCCCTCCGCCGTTACAGTGGGGACGCCGGAGGGCGGATTTGGTGGAAATTAAAAGGCTTCGATTGGAGTGTGCACTTCTGAGAGTACTGGCTCGCACGTTCCACGGCCTCTTCGATCCCTCTGTAGCTTGCAAAGTGAATTTCGACACTTGAGTCCTCTTGTACGACTGTGTGACATGTCGCCAAGTGTACCTGGGCCTCCCCCAATTCCGCATTGGTGATGAAGAGTATCTTCTTGTTCCTTGTCGAGCTCATTTTCTCAAATGATCTAACGTCTATCAAAGGGTTTACAAGAAACGAAAGAAGGTGGTTTCGGAGGGAAAGAGAAATTGAAGCTGAGGAGAGGTCTTCACTTCATTGGACTGCATGTCTCTTCAGACAGCCATCTTGCACAGCCTTACGCATAGACATTCTACACGTGTATATCCAGGGACTTTTGCATTTGTTGAGGAGGATTGCGCCTGTGCCGCATGGTGTACGGCATGGTAGACGTAGGCCCCTTGCAGCGAGCGCTGTGGTATGAAAAGAGCCCAGCCAGACAGACCCCCCATTCAGCTCTAAGAAATAGTCACGGCCTGAAGAAAGTGCAATAATGTCTGTAGTTTACATTATCATGGTGAAAAGTGATTGTCGTAGGGGTTAGCAAACATGCTTTATTGGTGTTTACCCCTGTCCGACAGGATACGGAGATCAATCTCACTCGTCGCTTTGACATGATACACGGCGAAGTTTTTGTTGCGGGAAGCAGAAAAGACAGACACCAGCGGCCTTTTCTAAGCTACAGACAAATTCAGCACTAGCTGTCCTGGCGACTGTCTCGAATGTATTAGACATCCCGAGACAGCGAGCTGTTACAGGTAGAAAGCCACGATTTGATGTGTTCTGATGGACTTCACGGAAGGCGAGTGGGAGGGACTCAGTTTGTGCTTATTCTCTAGCTAAAGTCTCATTCCATGGCCTCCACTCCTGCGAATCGTAAGATGTCATGCACTTCACTTGTGGGGGTGGGTTTGGCTGCCATATTATCGGATTGGACTGCTCAGTCTGTTCCGAGCCAAGCCAGTGCGATGTGTACCCCTTCAATGCTTTGATATCCTTTGCACGCTCATCCGAGTATTCTAGATTGACACTGGGTACCACTGCGATTCGTCCATATCCATTGTACCACATGTCTTTGCAAAAGAGTTCTGGTTCTCCCTGAAAACATTCGCCCTTCCCAGGACCACGAAAAGCAACTGCTTTCTTAAAGATTGGGGCTGCCGTAAAGACCGCGGCTCCATTCCAACATGAGAATACCTGAAATGGGAGGTGTTGGTTGTATCTGCTCTTAGTCTCGGGGTTGTTCCAAAAGAGATTCCAAGCCGAATCCCAGTTCCCGTCAGCGGGAATCTCGAAGAAGGAATCTCCGTTTAGCGTTCGCGCGATCCATATATCGTAAAATGTAGGATTTTGTCCAACATAAGTCCAATCCATGGCGCAGGTCATATCGGCACCGAGAAGTTGTCGCTGATAAATTAGCTCCAAGATGTCTTCCAAGCAGATGGCCACATCGTTGAGGAAAATCACCGTTGTATGAAGTGAATACCGAGAGGCTTGGTCAAGAATTGGTTGAAGAGCTAGGTTTCTCAGCTTGGCCAATTTTGGAATTCGCTCATTCTTGGATGGGTCAATATCACTAATTTGGAGCGAGTAAGTCGCCCCAATTGCCTCGATCTCGGTGCGGATAGCTTCGAGAACCTCGGGCGTGCCGTCATTAGAATTACCTTCAACTATTGATAACGAGCAGGACTGAGGGCCTAGGAATTTCATCGCATCAACTATACTTCCAAGTAATCGCGGTAGTAAGTCGACACATTGCCGAAGATCCAGGGCAAAGAAGTACTCGACTGTTGTCGATTCGGCATTCAAGACTGCATACCGGGACAAATCTGTAATTGGACACTCGAGTCGTGGAAATTCATCATCTGCCGGATTCATGATGGCTTTCACAAAAGGTACTGTGCTGTTCAAACCTTGATGAACCTGCATTGTAGGCTCGGGAGCCGTTTTGTTGCTATTTTTTCCGGATGTCCCTTCTTTGAAGTGATCCTCAATTGTGGATGTTGGGTGGCTGCCATCTTCACTCCCCAGGACCTCTGTTCTTGATTAGAATATGGAACACCCGAGCATCAGGTGGCTCACCGATATGATGCAACGGTTTAGTGACGTTGGTAAATCGCTCCGCTATCAAATCATGATAGAAGATGAGAATGGTGATCACGACCGACAAGATGGCCAGTTGCACAGCAATGACGACCTTTCGCGGCGCCATGAATGAAAGCCAAATATTTACATGAACATCGCTGGTTCTGTTACATGGACAGTGTGAACTGCTCTGCCATGTTGAGGATAACAATGATGCAGGAGAAGTTTTGGGAACGCTGCCGGCTTAAAGGTTATCTGCAAGGTAGCAACAACTGGGTGACGGTTTCATGGGGTAAGGCGATATTCTATTGGTCTTATAAGTGCCAGGGGTACTGTTCAGTAAACCAACAAAACTCGCTTGAGATTCTGCCTTCGGAAACTGGAGGGGGAAGACCTGCGCAAGAGATTGGGAAAAGGTTAAGGCTGTGTCGTAGACAAACCCGACAGAATGGTGTTCTTGGACAGCCAATGCTTTCGCGCCGAAGAGGCCGACCAATTCCCGTTACCGGCTTTAGTAGACAAAGACTGATAAGAGAAAAGCTGCGACTTGCAGGGCTCTCCGTATACTATGAGTTGGCACAGAAGCCATAGGTTGGCCAGAGTGAATGAAGAGCATCCCATTGCGAGCATGCTTGGCCCTGTGCTGTTGGTTCACCCTCCCGAGCCGTCGTCTATGAATTCCATTTCTGCTCTCCTTCCGTCTGCGATGGTTTCATTTCTTTCCAAATCTTTGAGTTGTTTAGTACCTAGAATTATCTCTAAATACTTTCATATTTCCAACAACAATTGCTGTTCGACTTGTCATGAGCTCTCCCATCGCTTTCAAGATGCACATTGTCAGAGCCTTGTTTCCCTACATCTATTGGTATAAGGCCATCTCTGCCTTCATCTTCGAGACAGTCACTCAGTCAACGGCAAACAACCTCGTCCATTTGCCAATTATATCCGCAACACCACAATTAGTGTCACCAAATCCCCAAAGAAGACAACATTCGTTGACAACCTGTGGATTTGCTAACGGAGATCCGTCAAAGCCTCGCACGGCGAACTTAGGTTTTGTTTGCCGCATCGATACACAACATGGCCTTTGGGGTTTCTGTCCCACGACTGTCATTTCTGCGACGGATTGTGGCCTTGCAGGGAATTGTGTCGATTCCAACACCTGCTCTAATGGTTGTGGGATTGTTGGAACTCCTGGAATAATTACATTCATTTGGTAAGCATGAAATGAATTGCAGCTGTTACTTCGTATCATCCACGAGACGTTTAACATTCGGCTAATAGTACGAACGGAGACTTCTGCTCGACTGCTCTTTTGACATTCGGAGTCGATCAAACCTATTCATACATTGCTTGTGGACCGACCCCTAGAACGGATCATTTGATGGTCAGTCCAACAACCGACCTAGTGGAAACCATCTCCTCTCGTCTGCCCTCGCCAACTACATTAGAATCGACTGCGTTTTCCGTATCTTCGTCACCAGAACAGAGCACACGAGTGACGTCAACAGACACATCACAATCCTCGACCCAAGAAGGTATTGCACCTTCATCGTCGACTACATCTGAACGCTCAGCTAGCTCTTCCACTACGACTAATATCGGTATTATTGTTGGTGGCGTTATTGGGGGTCTTGCACTCTTGTGCATATGTGCTATTGCTATCGTATACCTGATAAAAGGAAATGCGAGAACTGATAGGCGGAAACGGTGGAGTAGACTCCTTAGAACGAGTAGTAGTAAGCATCGCATAGTACAAGCCAATCCTCCAAAACATGTATTACAGGAAGGCTGGGGCTCTGCTGAATTGGATGCGAATTCTTTTGCATCGGTCATCCCAGCGGAACTCCCAGCTGATTCTTTCCCATTGCGAGCTAGTCAGGTATGATTACGAGAAATCTCGATCAGACACAACAATCGAATGCAAATACACCTCATTGAATTTCTCAATTTATCTCTCTTAATTTAGTCACTGCCATTTTGGGAACCCCCTTACTATACCATTGACCATGTGTTATGACGCGAGGCCGCGTTCTCATCAATGCAGCACTTTTTTGAGGCTTCATAAGAGAATCTATGAGGTAGATTTACCGACAGACCAGACATTCGAGGCTGAAATTGGGTTGATAGTGGTGGCGCGATGGAACTCGTAGACTGTGGTCGAAAGGATCATAGTTTGGGGATATTGACGATTTGTGGCTTGTTAGGGTGGGCTGTCAACTTGATAAGACCTGAACACGAGACTCACCGGGCCTCATCAAGGTGATCAGTCATAGTCTTTGTTGCCCGCGACGAATAAATATCGGCGACAAGAGGCAATATGTAGAAAGGCTCCGTCAATGAGAGCCTTGTAAGTGCAAGCACGTGCTATCCTCCACATGCAAGATGGTCACCCTCATCAATGAGAAACCGACTGACATCTCCACACCATCTTGAATGTTTAATTTGTAGAGCCGCAATTGTTGTCCCCAACATATGCTAATGTTGTTGACGGAACGGTTCACGATTGGGCAGCACTGCGTTTTGCGGCCCAGTTGCGCACTGCCCAGTGTAACCTCGAACAAGGCAATTAATTGATGTATAGTGAAAGGCATTGAATTTGAACTTATGGCACGATTTCCGCACAGTTATTGCCGCATAATCTGGCGTTTCAATGGCTTCCATGCCTGATCGACATGCGTCATTAGACCCCTATGTAAGTGGTTGAAGAGGTGTAGTCCGCATATGTACACAGCCTGTCTCAGCTCACCGTAAACAACTTGCAGATGCAAAGGACGCTTTTTACTTGAACAACACCGCTTCTCATTTGCTGCCATTCGGCTGCTCATTCGGCACTGAACGGAGAGCCATTCGAATATCTCTTCTTGCAGGGGACTACTGCAGCATTCTAAAAGCCTGCAGATGGTTGAAATCTCGTCCACTGCCCACGTTGCGCTCGACTTACACATCACATCACTCCGCATGGCCAGGCACTGCGCTTTGCTGCCTGATAGACTCAACTCGACCATTCTACGTCAGCTAGCACTGCGGAGGCGAATTGTCTTGCATTTGCCTACGCTGCCACAATGCGCGGGGGAACATTGAGTGGTTTCAACGACCAGCGAGGCTGCCTAGTGCGGCAAGGATGTCCCTGTGGTTCCCGAGATGTGACTCCGCGAACTGTCCTGCGTTAGTTTAAAGAGGCGCACAAGGTACGTCGCCGCCCATCGGAGATGATCAAAACAATCCTCCACTTTGACATCGTGCTGTTTCGCATTTAACCCACACAATCTGGCATCTCGAATTGATCCGTTCACATACTCGTGATACTTGCCCCCATGCCTCACAGCGATCATCACTATCCGACTTCGAAACATTGCCATCATGGTCAAAAGCACCATAGGCCAAAAGATAAGAATAGAGATCAGCCGGACGGTTGGTCGGGAAAAGTCGAAATGGAATCTAAAGTTATGACTGGACCACAGAAGCCCACACCGATGCCTCAGATGCGGCTGTGGTCCAAATGGCTTCCCGGAGATGCGGAAAGGTCATGGTTCTGGCAAGCTAGGCAAGGAGCGAATGGTGTGTAGTCTTCTCAATCAGACGTTGCCGATAGATAACTAACAAGGTCTACCAGGTAAATGGGAATACCAATTCACTAAGGACTTCTCTACAATTTACCAGGAAGAGCAGCCAAGGGCGCAACCGATTTCTTATCGCATGTCCATGTTGCCCGTTACCAACGTTGTTGTCGGCAACTCCTACCCACAGCCTACTGAGGGGATTACACCGTTGACTCTAAGACAGCAAGCTCCTGCTCCTGGGAACGCTCGTATTCTTCCAACAGTAGACGTGGTGAGTGCAGAAACAGTTGTCTCTGCCACGAGTATGGACGCGTCCACTGTCGAACCGGTGCCAACTCAAGATGCACCACCGTCAAAGACACGAAAGGGGCATAAGCATTCGCATCAGAAGCCACACAAGCATTCAAAGAAGATAAGCTCTGTTGTCAAAGCGGATAAAAAGGTCAAGTTTGATTCTCAATCAATCGTGGAAAATTGGCAAGTTGATTGGTCCGAAGAGGCGTCATCATAGATGGCCACGCGGAGAGAAGAGCTACAACATCCTGACTACAAAAGATACCCCAAAGAGGCTGGGCCTACTTGTTTCTATATTGATCGAGACATCCACTTTCTGAGAGGCGCTCATAGGCACTCTCGCGGCTTTCCTACACCTTCATAGTAGGCATAGGTTTCAGCAAACTTTGGAACATAGACCGTTGATATAAAGCTTTCGCACAGACTGCATAATAAACAGTCATTGAATCCATGATTACCCCATGTTGTTTCGCTTGAATACATGCTGGCCAAAAGTCCGAAGACCTTGTGCAGATAGGAACTAGGTCAATAGCTAGATGAGCTGCTGGGAAACGAGTATATCATCCAAACGCAGCCGGTGCATAGGGGGATGGAAAATCATCAGAGCATGAGGTTGTGTGAGTACAGACGGTTTGTCCAATCCTTGAATATAAGATGGGACTGCCGTCGACTGTTATCCGGAAAGCCAAGCGACCTGCTGCTGTGGATCACAGCACCTCAGACTCCACGATCGTTATCAAGAACTTATATAATTGCAGTAGCATAATATGGCAGGTACAAGACATTCCTTCATGCTATCAGGGCTGGTGGGAAGCAACCTCTTGACGGGCACATCGGCCCACTGGCTCGATGATCACCCACGGATTGCTGCTGAATATCCGTTTTATTCGAAGGAGGTGTACCGATGGTTTACAATTGGGTAGTGCTCAGTGCGAAGGACAGATAGACGGCCTGCCATTGAAATATGACTCAACGGCTTATACTAGAGATTCAACGACTTTCTCGAGTAAGTACAGTTCGCGTTATGGGATGCAAAAGGGGGAGAACCTGGCTTTTTTCGTTAGTCAGCGAGTTCGTGTAAGTATCTCACTAAAGATGATACGCTAGCCGCTTTGGGCAGACTCCGAAAACTCCTTCTGCACTCCGGATAACCTCAAAATTAGTAAGGCCAAAGTAGTAGCGTGACTCGCGATCCTTCGACAATGATGTAGGTCTTCAGACTCACATGCGAATTGTAAACATGATTTCTTTTTTCTTTCGACCTGCTAGTAGCGAGGGCATTACGTGAGATCTCGGCGTCTCTTGGAGTCGTCATGTTTACCACTTTCCAGAGTCTCACGCCTAAATCTCTGGAAGAACACCCGGCTTCACCAGAGCCTAAACCACGTGCAAAACGAAGTCAGGTTCAGCGAGCATGTCAATTTTGTCGATTGAATCGCGTCAAATGCGATGTCTCGCGGCCATGTCGCAATTGCAAGGAGCATGGCCGGCGATGCATTGACGGCCAACATGACATCCGCAGCTTGCCGGCTGCGTTAGAGTATATCCTGCCCCTTCAATGTATTTCTCGGCGAACATTTGGTTGACGATTTACAGGGAGATTGATCGACTGCGAGCCAAATTGCAGGCTCTGGAGGGAAAAGAAGAGAATCCCAGTGCGGTTATCGACCGGCTCGAGTGTGGTCTCAAACCAAAGCCTTCAGAATGGAAGGGCATGTGGGTGGACTCGCTTTACTATGGACCGTCTTCGCTGCACTACTACCTTAATCGCATGTATTCTTTTCTACAAGCCGTTGGACATGCACCTTACGTTGAATTCTCGATGAACATCGCACCTTCTGCTGTCAGACCAGAAAGCGACGTCATTGCTCCCGACACTCTCACCAGATCGCAACAAGACTTCCTCATCGACCTATATTGGATGTGGTACCACCCAATCTACCCAATCATTGATGAGAATGAGTTTGGAAAGGTTTACCAAGCACTCTGGCCCGAGCCCGCAGCGACGTCCCGCCGGCCTTCTCCATTGATTGATATTGTTATTGCTCTCTGCATCCAGTAAGTATATTGTAGACCCTTTTCGAGCATGATCCACTGGATGCTAAAGGTCTAAAGGTACAGTGCAACATATAATCAGCGTGGTGCTGAGAGTCAAGGTTCCTTTGACGGTCTCTTCTTTTATCAGCGGTGTCATGCGATGCTCAATCGCCAACTAGAGATCCCGAGTCTCACTGCCGTACAGTGCTACGCCTTGAGCATCCTATACCTTATCAATGCTGGGCTTTCCAACCAAGCCCAGATTCTTGTTGCGCAAGCTCTCAGAATGGCTACCATACTTGGACTCAACGACGAAAGAGACGCAGATGAGACCGATGCGCAGAAGGAGATAGCTCGCAGGGTATGGTGGTTTCTCTACACGATTGATGTACAGCTTGGCATTGATCTCGGTCGCCAGTGGCTCGTCTGTCCGTCATTGATAACATGCAACCTACCATCCGACACCCCTAGTCTTACATCGACGCAATTGTCGAGTTTTGCTCGATTCGAATGCGGAACATCATGGCTAGCTTTCCAGGCTAGCACTTTGAATCTCACGGAAACGGTGAGAAAGATATACTCGAATTTCTTTTCCGTATGTGACTCGGCAATCAGGCCATTAGATGCATCCGACTTCTATGCCGATAGCCCTGCCCGGGAAAGTTGTGCGAATGTGTTGATTGAACAGATGAAGGCACTCGATGATTGGAAACAGAGTGTGCCCGATGCCCTTAGGCTGCCACGACAGTCAGGAGAGTCTCTTTCAACAGATCGCACACGACTTAACCTTGAAACTACAATTCCTATGTGGTTTCAACGTCAAAGAATTCTTCTCGAGCTCCAGTACCATTACTACTGTGTCAATCTTTGTCGTTCTTTCATATCCTTCTCCTCAAACCCACCTCTAGGGACACCTTTGTGCGGCTGCAATGCAATTACATGCCTCAAGCATGCCATGTCAATCGTCAGTATAATGCATCAAGTCCTCTCCGACACCGATCTTCTGAATGGATGGTATCCATCGTTTTACTGGCTGAAGACCGCGTCTTTAGCTATCATCGGGTTTGCGTGTGCGTATCCCGTGTGCCCACCTACACCATCTGCCCGCAAAGCGGCAACCACCTCAATTGAAGCTTTCGAAACATATGGCAAGAACCATCTACCGGCGCAGCAGGCTGCTGCGGATATTCGACAGTTGTTGAAATCATCCGAGATGGTCTTCAATCGTTTCTGTTCTGGTCTAGCTAGCTCAGGGACTACTCCGCCGTCTCTCACCAGCTCTGAGGGCACGCCTTGTCAATCTAGCGAAAGCTTACAGGGCCTGACGCCAGAAAAGACCACTATTGCTATACCTTCTACTCCGATGGATCCCATATTAGTACAGCCTGAGTTGTATTCTGATGTCGATGCCAATGTCGACTATCAATGGATGGATTGGGACCCAACTAGTGGCCCCTGGATGCCCTACATTCAAGACATCAATTCATGGACCCCGGCCCGATGACCTGATGATAGGCATTGATAAATGAATCGAGGATTTCCGAAAGCTGCATGAACGTGCCATTGAGCACACATTGAACCGAGACTTGAGCTCGGAAGAATCAGCGAGCAAAGGAAGGATGATCAGGGCGGCCAACAAGAGCTTCTATTCAGCTTTGATTTCACCGAAACTCTTTCCGGGAACAGAAGCCTCTTGGTGAGGGACGATAATCAAATTCTAAAAAATGCTTAACATGAGAGGGCTTAGGTTTCAAGAATGCTTGTGGCTTTAGGCTTCGAACTTATGACAAGCGCAACATTCCGAAGTCTGCTGCCTGAAACTCTACGTCCTGACTTTCCAGGAAATCAAGCAGCAGCGGAAAGCCCTGCACAAGCTTAAACACTGAAGATGGGATGAAGTTGCCGACTTTAGTCGCTAAAGTGCTTTCCGCACTAGAAGCTTCCACCCACCACCCATTCTAGCCACTTGTTTGGAGCCCTTCTCCATCACCTTACTGCCTCACTACCAGTCAACCTGCTTTCTATCATCACCAACACCTCTAAAGCGCCCTCTCCGTCTGAGCGTGATCTTCCGTCCTCCCTCTCCATCACATCTTCGACTCTATTTCCCGTTCCACGATGGCCCCTTCCACGCCGAAGGGTTCATGCAAGGAGGAGCACGTCGACTACCAAGATGACGGCGATGATGACCTCAGAACTCCCAGTTCGGACGAGGTGACATTCCCTGACCATGCCAGCGTTGCTGTTCCGTTCCGGATCAAAGTAGAAGGTGCTTCGACTGAGCTTGAGGATACTTCGGACATTCATTACGAAGGTAAAGTCCTCTGAGATTTATCGCCGCCATAGTTGGGTTGCTGGTGCTGACTTTGAATTAGTGAAAGGTGATGAGGTGAAGACAACTACGGATCTCAACACCAATCGCCCCCACAACCGAAAAGTTGAGGCGGGAGTTGGCATCTCTGTGGGAACTCACGATTCTCTCATTTCCCACCGAGGCTTCAAATCCGAAGAGATCGATGATTTTCGTCCCTTTCACCTTGTTAAGAGCCCCGCCGATGAACACTCGAGCCTCGCTTCTCGTGTTCCCATTCTTCTCGCTGGTGTTGAGAATAGACACCGGGTCCCTGATATCACTGTAAAGCAGACACGACAGAAGAAAGTTCGAGTTGAAGTTCCTCTCGAGATTCGTCGATGGTCGAAGCGTATTGCGGGTCCCGCGAAAGAGTTCAATCGTTTCTTCAGGAGACTCCCTTTGGAGTTGCAAAAGGCAATTTAGTAAGCATATAACCTCCCCTCCAAAGCCATCTTTAATTCTTTGGAGACAAGAATCTCGGGTCACAATGGGCGAGTGATTCTTGTAGCACACATCAAGATCCCGGAGTCACAGCTCCTAGTTTTGACAAGCAAATTGCTGACTTCAATCTCCAGGGGATATGCCGCGGCAATGACATATAAGGAGAGTAGATGTGTTTACATCAGGAATCGAGCGCTGCGTCCAAGCAGCGGCGTCTTCGAGGATGGTGTTTTGAATAAGATGCCTTCTCTGTGGGACGCTTGTGGAGCGTCGCGAGACGCGATGCTGATAGACTACGACCTGATGTTTGCGCGCATTCTACCTCCCACCCCAACGTTGCATACAGTTGCAAACGAGATCGCAAATGCAGTGCTAACTCCGGACGATCATCTGCGAATGGGCCCGTCAGTGGCCCATCTGCCAAAGAAGCCCTTCACGAATAACCACCTGGATCATGATCACGAGTACGATCTCACCAACCAGCAGTTAGTCAATCCTGACTTCGATGTGGTCATCTTGGAGCCATGTTGCAATGGATGCCGAGCATATCATTGCGTGAGGAGGCAATTTTGCCTTACTGACCGCACTAATGTCAAGTTTCTGGCAGTACAGTCAGATCCCATCAACTTACCCGCAACCACTCGTCACTGCTGGGTGTCAGTATCAACATCCTTCATCTTCGTCGAGAAGCTTTACCTGATCGCCAACTTCGACTCCATGCCCAGGAACTCGAAAAAGCGTCGGGCGCTGATTCGCGTGAAGGAAGGTCTCCATGAGCAATATCTGCGTCAAGCCTTTGAACTGTGGAAGACAATCCCCTTCATGGACGGTGGTGGCCAAACCAGCCATATCGAGGACA